>NW_027287916.1:0-37965 GCF_047511675.1 Marmota flaviventris
CAGTGCATTTGGGGGGGTTTCTCTTCATTTTCACCTATAGGAATACATGCATTTGGAACTCTAAATCAAACACTGTTTGTGCTAGCTGCTTGAAGCTTGACTCACTCAATTAGTTCCTGGTGTCCTCTCTGTGCTTTGTTCCCTGTTGAAGTGGTCCTAAGTGGAGGCGAGGAACATACGCTTTCCTTAGAAAGCATTTACAGAGCTTCAACAGAGCTCCAAGTGAACTGGAATCTCTGCAAATATTTACTCACCTGATCTTGATGACCCTTGTCAGGAAGATGAGTATACCAGTTGCACTTAGCTACCCAAATGTCGTTCTTCTAGGTTGAAAAGTTCGTTTGCAGGAACACTTTGAATTTTTTAGGTTTCACTTCACTTTTCCTTATAGGGACGTATGCATTTGGACTTATAAATCAAACACGGTTTATGCTAGCCGCTTGAAACTGAAACTCACTCAACTAGTTCTCAGTGCGATCTCTATGCTTTGATTTCTGTTGAAGTAACCCTAAGCAGAGGCCAGGGAAAGAAACTTTCATTGCAAAGCATTTGCCGTGATTGCACAGAACTTTGAGTTTCCTGGAATCTCAGCAAATATTTTTTCACCCTAACTTGTTGTTAACTCGACAGGAAAGATAAGTATACCGGTTGCATTTGGCTGCCCAAATTTAGATCTTCTAGGTTGAATAGTTGGTTTGCAGGAATACTTTGAAATTTTAGGTTTCACTTCATTTTCCCCTATAGGGATACATGCACATGGAACTCTAAATCAAACACGGTTTTTGCTGTGTGCTTGTAACTTGACTCATTCAACTAGTTCTCAGTGCACTCTCTATGCATTGTTCCCTGTTGAAGTAGCCCTAAGCAGAGGCAAGGAAAACACACTTTCTTTGGAAAGTATTCACCGAGCTTCCAAAAATCTCAGTGATTACGGAAACCTCAGCAAATATTTTGTCACCCTATCTTGTTGATACTTGGTAGGAAAAAGTTGTATACCAGTTGCGCTTGGCTGCACAAATTTTGTTCTGCTAGGTTGAAGCATTCCTTTGCAGGATGACTTTGAATATTTAGGTTTTACTACATTTTCCCCTCTAGGAATACATGCTTTTGAAAATCTAAATCAAACACGGTTTGTGCTAGCTGCCTGAAACTTGACTCACTGAATGAATTCTCATTGTGCTCTCTACGCTTTGTTACCGGTTTATGTACCCCTAAGCAGAGCAAAGAAAAATAGACTTTCATTTGAACGTGTTTGTACAGCATCCACAGAACTCAAGAGTTTACTGGACTCTCAGCAAATGTTTTTTCACCAGATCTTGTTGAAACTTGGCAGCAAAAATGAGTATATGGGTTGCACTTGGCAGCCCAAATTTCATAATCTTATGTTGAAGAGTTCCTTTGCAGGAACACTTTGAATTTTTAGGTTTAACTTCTTTTTCCCTATGTGAATACATGCCTTTGGAATGCTAAATCAAACACAGTTTGTGATACCTGTTGGAAACTTGGCTCACTCAATTAGTTCTCAGTGCACTCTCTATGCATTGTCCCCCGCTGAAGTATCCCCAAGCAGAGGCAAGGAAAATACGCTTTCTTATGTAAGTGTTTGCAGAGCTTCCACAAAACTCCCAAGTTTACTGGAATTTCAGCGAATATTTTTTCACTTGATCTTGTTGATCCTAGGTAAGAAAGATGAGTATACCAGTTGCATTTGCCTGCCAAAATTTCGTTCTTCTAAGTTGAAGCATGTGCTTTCAGGAAGACATTGCATTTGGGGGGTTTCTCTTCATTTTAACGTATAGGAATACATGCATTTGGAACTCTAAATCAAACACTGTTTGTGCTAGCTGCTTGAAGCTTGACTCACTCAATTAGTTCCTGGTGTACTCTCTGTGCTTTGTTCCCTGTTGAAGTGGTCCTAAGTGGAGGCGAGGAACATACGCTTTCCTTAGAAAGCATTTACAGAGCTTCAACAGAGCTCCAAGTGAACTGGAATCTCTGAAAATATTTACTCACCTGAACTTGATGACCCTTGTCAGGAAAGATGAGTATACCAGTTGCACTTAGCTACCCAAATGTCGTTCTTCTAGGTTGAAAAGTTCGTTTGCAGGAACACTTTGAATTTTTAGGTTTCACTTCACTTTTCTTTATAGGGACGTATGCATTTGGACTTATAAATCAAACACGGTTTATGCTAGCCGCTTGAAACTGAAACTCACTCAACTAGTTCTCAGTGCGATCTCTATGCTTTGATTTCTGTTGAAGTAACCCTAAGCAGAGGCCAGGGAAAGAAACTTTCATTGCAAAGCATTTGCCGTGATTGCACAGAACTTTGAGTTTCCTGGAATCTCAGCAAATATTTTTTCACCCTAACTTGTTGTTAACTCGACAGGAAAGATAAGTATACCGGTTGCATTTGGCTGCCCAAATTTAGATCTTCTAGGTTGAATAGTTGGTTTGCAGGAATACTTTGAAATTTTAGGTTTCACTTCATTTTCCCCTATAGGGATACATGCACATGGAACTCTAAATCAAACACGGTTTTTGCTGTGTGCTTGTAACTTGACTCATTCAACTAGTTCTCAGTGCACTCTCTATGCATTGTTCCCTGTTGAAGTAGCCCTAAGCAGAGGCAAGGAAAACACACTTTCTTTGGAAAGTATTCACCGAGCTTCCAAAAATCTCAGTGATTACGGAAACCTCAGCAAATATTTTGTCACCCTATCTTGTTGATACTTGGTAGGAAAAAGTTGTATACCAGTTGCGCTTGGCTGCACAAATTTTGTTCTGCTAGGTTGAAGCATTCCTTTGCAGGATGACTTTGAATATTTATGTTTTACTACATTTTCCCCTCTAGGGATACATGCTTTTGAAAATCTAAATCAAACACGGTTTGTGCTAGCTGCCTGAAACTTGACTCACTGAATGAGTTCTCATTGTGCTCTCTACGCTTTGTTACCGGTTTATGTACCCCTAAGCAGAGCAAAGAAAAATAGACTTTCATTTGAACGTGTTTGTAGAGCATCCACAGAACTCAAGAGTTTACTGGACTCTCAGCAAATGTTTTTTCACCCGATCTTGTTGAAACTTGGCAGCAAAAATGAGTATATGGGTTGCACTTGGCAGCCCAAATTTCGTAATCTTATGTTGAAGAGTTCCTTTGCAGGAACACTTTGAATTTTTAGGTTTAACTTCTTTTTTCCCTATGTGAATACATGCATTTGGAATGCTAAATCAAACACAGTTTGTGATACCTGTTGGAAACTTGGCTCACTCAATTAGTTCTCAGTGCACTCTCTATGCATTGTCCCCCGCTGAAGTATCCCCAAGCAGAGGCAAGGAAAATACGCTTTCTTATGTAAGTGTTTGCAGAGCTTCCACAAAACTCCCAAGTTTACTGGAATTTCAGCGAATATTTTTTCACTTGATCTTGTTGATCCTAGGTAAGAAACATGAGTATACCAGTTGCATTTGCCTGCCAAAATTTCGTTCTTCTAAGTTGAAGCATGTGCTTTCAGGAAGACATTGCATTTGGGGGGGTTTCTCTTCATTTTCACCTATAGGAATACATGCATTTGGAACTCTAAATCAAACACTGTTTGTGCTAGCTGCTTGAAGCTTGACTCACTCAATTAGTTCCTGGTGTCCTCTCTGTGCTTTGTTCCCTGTTGAAGTGGTCCTAAGTGGAGGCGAGGAACATACGCTTTCCTTAGAAAGCATTTACAGAGCTTCAACAGAGCTCCAAGTGAACTGGAATCTCTGCAAATATTTACTCACCTGATCTTGATGACCCTTGTCAGGAAAGATGAGTATACCAGTTGCACTTAGCTACCCAAATGTCGTTCTTCTAGGTTGAAAAGTTCGTTTGCAGGAACACTTTGAATTTTTAGGTTTCACTTCACTTTTCCTTATAGGGACGTATGCATTTGGACTTATAAATCAAACACGGTTTATGCTAGCCGCTTGAAACTGAAACTCACTCAACTAGTTCTCAGTGCGATCTCTATGCTTTGATTTCTGTTGAAGTAACCCTAAGCAGAGGCCAGGGAAAGAAACTTTCATTGCAAAGCATTTGCCGTGATTGCACAGAACTTTGAGTTTCCTGGAATCTCAGCAAATATTTTTTCACCCTAACTTGTTGTTAACTCGACAGGAAAGATAAGTATACCGGTTGCATTTGGCTGCCCAAATTTAGATCTTCTAGGTTGAATAGTTGGTTTGCAGGAATACTTTGAAATTTTAGGTTTCACTTCATTTTCCCCTATAGGGATACATGCACATGGAACTCTAAATCAAACACGGTTTTTGCTGTGTGCTTGTAACTTGACTCATTCAACTAGTTCTCAGTGCACTCTCTATGCATTGTTCCCTGTTGAAGTAGCCCTAAGCAGAGGCAAGGAAAACACACTTTCTTTGGAAAGTATTCACCGAGCTTCCAAAAATCTCAGTGATTACGGAAACCTCAGCAAATATTTTGTCACCCTATCTTGTTGATACTTGGTAGGAAAAAGTTGTATACCAGTTGCGCTTGGCTGCACAAATTTTGTTCTGCTAGGTTGAAGCATTCCTTTGCAGGATGACTTTGAATATTTAGGTTTTACTACATTTTCCCCTCTAGGGATACATGCTTTTGAAAATCTAAATCAAACACGGTTTGTGCTAGCTGCCTGAAACTTGACTCACTGAATGAATTCTCATTGTGCTCTCTACGCTTTGTTACCGGTTTATGTACCCCTAAGCAGAGCAAAGAAAAATAGACTTTCATTTGAACGTGTTTGTAGAGCATCCACAGAACTCAAGAGTTTACTGGACTCTCAGCAAATGTTTTTTCACCCGATCTTGTTGAAACTTGGCAGCAAAAATGAGTATATGGGTTGCACTTGGCAGCCCAAATTTCGTAATCTTATGTTGAAGAGTTCCTTTGCAGGAACACTTTGAATTTTTAGGTTTAACTTCTTTTTTCCCTATGTGAATACATGCATTTGGAATGCTAAATCAAACACAGTTTGTGATACCTGTTGGAAACTTGGCTCACTCAATTAGTTCTCAGTGCACTCTCTATGCATTGTCCCCCGCTGAAGTATCCCCAAGCAGAGGCAAGGAAAATACGCTTTCTTATGTAAGTGTTTGCAGAGCTTCCACAAAACTCCCAAGTTTACTGGAATTTCAGCGAATATTTTTTCACTTGATCTTGTTGATCCTAGGTAAGAAACATGAGTATACCAGTTGCATTTGCCTGCCAAAATTTCGTTCTTCTAAGTTGAAGCATGTGCTTTCAGGAAGACATTGCATTTGGGGGGGTTTCTCTTCATTTTCACCTATAGGAATACATGCATTTGGAACTCTAAATCAAACACTGTTTGTGCTAGCTGCTTGAAGCTTGACTCACTCAATTAGTTCCTGGTGTACTCTCTGTGCTTTGTTCCCTGTTGAAGTGGTCCTAAGTGGAGGCGAGGAACATACGCTTTCCTTAGAAAGCATTTACAGAGCTTCAACAGAGCTCCAAGTGAACTGGAATCTCTGCAAATATTTACTCACCTGATCTTGATGACCCTTGTCAGGAAAGATGAGTATACCAGTTGCACTTAGCTACCCAAATGTCGTTCTTCTAGGTTGAAAAGTTCGTTTGCAGGAACACTTTGAATTTTTAGGTTTCACTTCACTTTTCCTTATAGGGACGTATGCATTTGGACTTATAAATCAAACACGGTTTATGCTAGCTGCTTGAAACTGAAACTCACTCAACTAGTTCTAAGTGCGATCTCTATGCTTTGATTTCTGTTGAAGTAACCCTAAGCAGAGGCCAGGGAAAGAAACTTTCATTGGAAAGCATTTGCCGTGATTGCACAGAACTTTGAGTTTCCTGGAATCTCAGCAAATACTTTTTCACCCTAACTTGTTGTTAACTCGACAGGAAAGATAAGTATACCGGTTGCATTTGGCTGCCCAAATTTAGATCTTCTAGGTTGAATAGTTGGTTTGCAGGAATACTTTGAAATTTTAGGTTTCACTTCATTTTCCCCTATAGGGATACATGCACATGGAACTCTAAATCAAACACGGTTTTTGCTGTGTGCTTGTAACTTGACTCATTCAAGTAGTTCTCAGTGCACTCTCTATGCATTGTTCCCTGTTGAAGTAGCCCTAAGCAGAGGCAAGGAAAACACACTTTCTTTGGAAAGTATTCACCGAGCTTCCAAAAATCTCAGTGATTACGGAAACCTCAGCAAATATTTTGTCACCCTATCTTGTTGATACTTGGTAGGAAAAAGTTGTATACCAGTTGCGCTTGGCTGCACAAATTTTGTTCTGCTAGGTTGAAGCATTCCTTTGCAGGATGACTTTGAATATTTAGGTTTTACTACATTTTCCCCTCTAGGGATACATGCTTTTGAAAATCTAAATCAAACACGGTTTGTGCTAGCTGCCTGAAACTTGACTCACTGAATGAATTCTCATTGTGCTCTCTACGCTTTGTTACCGGTTTATGTACCCCTAAGCAGAGCAAAGAAAAATAGACTTTCATTTGAACGTGTTTGTAGAGCATCCACAGAACTCAAGAGTTTACTGGACTCTCAGCAAATGTTTTTTCACCCGATCTTGTTGAAACTTGGCAGCAAAAATGAGTATATGGGTTGCACTTGGCAGCCCAAATTTCGTAATCTTATGTTGAAGAGTTCCTTTGCAGGAACACTTTGAATTTTTAGGTTTAACTTCTTTTTTCCCTATGTGAATACATGCATTTGGAATGCTAAATCAAACACAGTTTGTGATACCTGTTGGAAACTTGGCTCACTCAATTAGTTCTCAGTGCACTCTCTATGCATTGTCCCCCGCTGAAGTATCCCCAAGCAGAGGCAAGGAAAATACGCTTTCTTATGTAAGTGTTTGCAGAGCTTCCACAAAACTCCCAAGTTTACTGGAATTTCAGCGAATATTTTTTCACTTGATCTTGTTGATCCTAGGTAAGAAAGATGAGTATACCAGTTGCATTTGCCTGCCAAAATTTCGTTCTTCTAAGTTGAAGCATGTGCTTTCAGGAAGACATTGCATTTGGGGGGGTTTCTCTTCATTTTCACCTATAGGAATACATGCATTTGGAACTCTAAATCAAACACTGTTTGTGCTAGCTGCTTGAAGCTTGACTCACTCAATTAGTTCCTGGTGTACTCTCTGTGCTTTGTTCCCTGTTGAAGTGGTCCTAAGTGGAGGCGAGGAACATACGCTTTCCTTAGAAAGCATTTACAGAGCTTCAACAGAGCTCCAAGTGAACTGGAATCTCTGCAAATATTTACTCACCTGATCTTGATGACCCTTGTCAGGAAAGATGAGTATACCAGTTGCACTTAGCTACCCAAATGTCGTTCTTCTAGGTTGAAAAGTTCGTTTGCAGGAACACTTTGAATTTTTAGGTTTCACTTCACTTTTCCTTATAGGGACGTATGCATTTGGACTTATAAATCAAACACGGTTTATGCTAGCCGCTTGAAACTGAAACTCACTCAACTAGTTCTCAGTGCGATCTCTATGCTTTGATTTCTGTTGAAGTAACCCTAAGCAGAGGCCAGGGAAAGAAACTTTCATTGCAAAGCATTTGCCGTGATTGCACAGAACTTTGAGTTTCCTGGAATCTCAGCAAATATTTTTTCACCCTAACTTGTTGTTAACTCGACAGGAAAGATAAGTATACCGGTTGCATTTGGCTGCCCAAATTTAGATCTTCTAGTTTGAATAGTTGGTTGGCAGGAATACTTTGAAATTTTAGGTTTCACTTCATTTTCCCCTATAGGGATACATGCACATGGAACTCTAAATCAAACACGGTTTTTGCTGTGTGCTTGTAACTTGACTCATTCAACTAGTTCTCAGTGCACTCTCTATGCATTGTTCCCTGTTGAAGTAGCCCTAAGCAGAGGCAAGGAAAACACACTTTCTTTGGAAAGTATTCACCGAGCTTCCAAAAATCTCAGTGATTACGGAAACCTCAGCAAATATTTTGTCACCCTATCTTGTTGATACTTGGTAGGAAAAAGTTGTATACCAGTTGCGCTTGGCTGCACAAATTTTGTTCTGCTAGGTTGAAGCATTCCTTTGCAGGATGACTTTGAATATTTAGGTTTTACTACATTTTCCCCTCTAGGGAAACATGCTTTTGAAAATCTAAATCAAACACGGTTTGTGCTAGCTGCCTGAAACTTGACTCACTGAATGAATTCTCATTGTGCTCTCTACGCTTTGTTACCGGTTTATGTACCCCTAAGCAGAGCAAAGAAAAATAGACTTTCATTTGAACGTGTTTGTAGAGCATCCACAGAACTCAAGAGTTTACTGGACTCTCAGCAAATGTTTTTTCACCCGATCTTGTTGAAACTTGGCAGCAAAAATGAGTATATGGGTTGCACTTGGCAGCCCAAATTTCGTAATCTTATGTTGAAGAGTTCCTTTGCAGGAACACTTTGAATTTTTAGGTTTAACTTCTTTTTTCCCTATGTGAATACATGCATTTGGAATGCTAAATCAAACACAGTTTGTGATACCTGTTGGAAACTTGGCTCACTCAATTAGTTCTCAGTGCACTCTCTATGCATTGTCCCCCGCTGAAGTATCCCCAAGCAGAGGCAAGGAAAATACGCTTTCTTATGTAAGTGTTTGCAGAGCTTCCACAAAACTCCCAAGTTTACTGGAATTTCAGCGAATATTTTTTCACTTGATCTTGTTGATCCTAGGTAAGAAAGATGAGTATACCAGTTGCATTTGCCTGCCAAAATTTCGTTCTTCTAAGTTGAAGCATGTGCTTTCAGGAAGACATTGCATTTGGGGGGGTTTCTCTTCATTTTCACCTATAGGAATACATGCATTTGGAACTCTAAATCAAACACTGTTTGTGCTAGCTGCTTGAAGCTTGACTCACTCAATTAGTTCCTGGTGTACTCTCTGTGCTTTGTTCCCTGTTGAAGTGGTCCTAAGTGGAGGCGAGGAACATACGCTTTCCTTAGAAAGCATTTACAGAGCTTCAACAGAGCTCCAAGTGAACTGGAATCTCTGCAAATATTTACTCACCTGATCTTGATGACCCTTGTCAGGAAAGATGAGTATACCAGTTGCACTTAGCTACCCAAATGTCGTTCTTCTAGGTTGAAAAGTTCGTTTGCAGGAACACTTTGAATTTTTAGGTTTCACTTCACTTTTCCTTATAGGGACTATGCATTTGGACTTATAAATCAAACACGGTTTATGCTAGCTGCTTGAAACTGAAACTCACTCAACTAGTTCTCAGTGCGATCTCTATGCTTTGATTTCTGTTGAAGTAACCCTAAGCAGAGGCCAGGGAAAGAAACTTTCATTGCAAAGCATTTGCCGTGATTGCACAGAACTTTGAGTTTCCTGGAATCTCAGCAAATATTTTTTCACCCTAACTTGTTGTTAACTCGACAGGAAAGATAAGTATACCGGTTGCATTTGGCTGCCCAAATTTAGATCTTCTAGTTTGAATAGCTGGTTTGCAGGAATACTTTGAAATTTTAGGTTTCACTTCATTTTCCCCTATAGGGATACATGCACATGGAACTCTAAATCAAACACGGTTTTTGCTGTGTGCTTGTAACTTGACTCATTCAACTAGTTCTCAGTGCACTCTCTATGCATTGTTCCCTGTTGAAGTAGCCCTAAGCAGAGGCAAGGAAAACACACTTTCTTTGGAAAGTATTCACCGAGCTTCCAAAAATCTCAGTGATTACGGAAACCTCAGCAAATATTTTGTCACCCTATCTTGTTGATACTTGGTAGGAAAAAGTTGTATACCAGTTGCGCTTGGCTGCACAAATTTTGTTCTGCTAGGTTGAAGCATTCCTTTGCAGGATGACTTTGAATATTTAGGTTTTACTACATTTTCCCCTCTAGGGATACATGCTTTTGAAAATCTAAATCAAACACGGTTTGTGCTAGCTGCCTGAAACTTGACTCACTGAATGAATTCTCATTGTGCTCTCTACGCTTTGTTACCGGTTTATGTACCCCTAAGCAGAGCAAAGAAAAATAGACTTTCATTTGAACGTGTTTGTAGAGCATCCACAGAACTCAAGAGTTTACTGGACTCTCAGCAAATGTTTTTTCACCCGATCTTGTTGAAACTTGGCAGCAAAAATGAGTATATGGGTTGCACTTGGCAGCCCAAATTTCGTAATCTTATGTTGAAGAGTTCCTTTGCAGGAACACTTTGAATTTTTAGGTTTAACTTCTTTTTTCCCTATGTGAATACATGCATTTGGAATGCTAAATCAAACACAGTTTGTGATACCTGTTGGAAACTTGGCTCACTCAATTAGTTCTCAGTGCACTCTCTATGCATTGTCCCCCGCTGAAGTATCCCCAAGCAGAGGCAAGGAAAATATGCTTTCTTATGTAAGTGTTTGCAGAGCTTCCACAAAACTCCCAAGTTTACTGGAATTTCAGCGAATATTTTTTCACTTGATCTTGTTGATCCTAGGTAAGAAACATGAGTATACCAGTTGCATTTGCCTGCCAAAATTTCGTTCTTCTAAGTTGAAGCATGTGCTTTCAGGAAGACATTGCATTTGGGGGGGTTTCTCTTCATTTTCACCTATAGGAATACATGCATTTGGAACTCTAAATCAAACACTGTTTGTGCTAGCTGCTTGAAGCTTGACTCACTCAATTAGTTCCTGGTGTCCTCTCTGTGCTTTGTTCCCTGTTGAAGTGGTCCTAAGTGGAGGCGAGGAACATACGCTTTCCTTAGAAAGCATTTACAGAGCTTCAACAGAGCTCCAAGTGAACTGGAATCTCTGCAAATATTTACTCACCTGATCTTGATGACCCTTGTCAGGAAAGATGAGTATACCAGTTGCACTTAGCTACCCAAATGTCGTTCTTCTAGGTTGAAAAGTTCGTTTGCAGGAACACTTTGAATTTTTAGGTTTCACTTCACTTTTCCTTATAGGGACGAATGCATTTGGACTTATAAATCAAACACGGTTTATGCTAGCCGCTTGAAACTGAAACTCACTCAACTAGTTCTCAGTGCGATCTCTATGCTTTGATTTCTGTTGAAGTAACCCTAAGCAGAGGCCAGGGAAAGAAACTTTCATTGCAAAGCATTTGCCGTGATTGCACAGAACTTTGAGTTTCCTGGAATCTCAGCAAATATTTTTTCACCCTAACTTGTTGTTAACTCGACAGGAAAGATAAGTATACCGGTTGCATTTGGCTGCCCAAATTTAGATCTTCTAGGTTGAATAGTTGGTTTGCAGGAATACTTTGAAATTTTAGGTTTCACTTCATTTTCCCCTATAGGGATACATGCACATGGAACTCTAAATCAAACACGGTTTTTGCTGTGTGCTTGTAACTTGACTCATTCAACTAGTTCTCAGTGCACTCTCTATGCATTGTTCCCTGTTGAAGTAGCCCTAAGCAGAGGCAAGGAAAACACACTTTCTTTGGAAAGTATTCACCGAGCTTCCAAAAATCTCAGTGATTACGGAAACCTCAGCAAATATTTTGTCACCCTATCTTGTTGATACTTGGTAGGAAAAAGTTGTATACCAGTTGCGCTTGGCTGCACAAATTTTGTTCTGCTAGGTTGAAGCATTCCTTTGCAGGATGACTTTGAATATTTAGGTTTTACTACATTTTCCCCTCTAGGGATACATGCTTTTGAAAATCTATATCAAACACGGTTTGTGCTAGCTGCCTGAAACTTGACTCACTGAATGAATTCTCATTGTGCTCTCTACGCTTTGTTACCGGTTTATGTACCCCTAAGCAGAGCAAAGAAAAATAGACTTTCATTTGAACGTGTTTGTAGAGCATCCACAGAACTCAAGAGTTTACTGGACTCTCAGCAAATGTTTTTTCACCCGATCTTGTTGAAACTTGGCAGCAAAAATGAGTATATGGGTTGCACTTGGCAGCCCAAATTTCGTAATCTTATGTTGAAGAGTTCCTTTGCAGGAACACTTTGAATTTTTAGGTTTAACTTCTTTTTTCCCTATGTGAATACATGCATTTGGAATGCTAAATCAAACACAGTTTGTGATACCTGTTGGAAACTTGGCTCACTCAATTAGTTCTCAGTGCACTCTCTATGCATTGTCCCCCGCTGAAGTATCCCCAAGCAGAGGCAAGGAAAATACGCTTTCTTATGTAAGTGTTTGCAGAGCTTCCACAAAACTCCCAAGTTTACTGGAATTTCAGCGAATATTTTTTCACTTGATCTTGTTGATACTAGGTAAGAAACATGAGTATACCAGTTGCATTTGCCTGCCAAAATTTCGTTCTTCTAAGTTGAAGCATGTGCTTTCAGGAAGACATTGCATTTGGGGGGGTTTCTCTTCATTTTCACCTATAGGAATACATGCATTTGGAACTCTAAATCAAACACTGTTTGTGCTAGCTGCTTGAAGCTTGACTCACTCAATTAGTTCCTGGTGTACTCTCTGTGCTTTGTTCCCTGTTGAAGTGGTCCTAAGTGGAGGTGAGGAACATAAGCTTTCCTTAGAAAGCATTTACAGAGCTTCAACAGAGCTACAAGTGAACTGGAATCTCTGCAAATATTTACTCACCTGATCTTGATGACCCTTGTCAGGAAAGATGAGTATACCAGTTGCACTTAGCTACCCAAATGTCGTTCTTCTAGGTTGAAAAGTTCGTTTGCAGGAACACTTTGAATTTTTAGGTTTCACTTCACTTTTCCTTATAGGGACGTATGCATTTGGACTTATAAATCAAACACGGTTTATGCTAGCCGCTTGAAACTGAAACTCACTCAACTAGTTCTCAGTGCGATCTCTATGCTTTGATATCTGTTGAAGTAACCCTAAGCAGAGGCCAGGGAAAGAAACTTTCATTGCAAAGCATTTGCCATGATTGCACGGAACTTTGAGTTTCCTGGAATCTCAGCAAATATTTTTTAACCCTAACTTGTTGTTAACTCGACAGGAAAGATAAGTATACCGGTTGCATTTGGCTGCCCAAATTTAGATCTTCTAGGTTGAATAGTTGGTTTGCAGGAATACTTTGAAATTTTAGGTTTCACTTCATTTTCCCCTATAGGGATACATGCACATGGAACTCTAAATCAAACACGGTTTTTGCTATGTGTTTGTAACTTGACTCATTCAACTAGTTCTCAGTGCACTCTCTATGCATTGTTCCCTGTTGAAGTAGCCCTAAGCAGAGGCAAGGAAAAGACACTTTCTTTGGAAAGTATTCACCGAGCTTCCAAAAATCTCAGTGATTACGGAAACCTCAGCAAATATTTTGTCACCCTATCTTGTTGATACTTGGTAGGAAAAAGTTGTATACCAGTTGCGCTTGGCTGCACAAATTTTGTTCTGCTAGGTTGAAGCATTCCTTTGCAGGATGACTTTGAATATTTAGGTTTTACTACATTTTCCCCTCTAGGGATACATGCTTTTGAAAATCTAAATCAAACACGGTTTGTGCTAGCTGCCTGAAACTTGACTCACTGAATGAATTCTCATTGTGCTCTCTACGCTTTGTTACCGGTTTATGTACCCCTAAGCAGAGCAAAGAAAAATAGACTTTCATTTGAACGTGTTTGTAGAGCATCCACAGAACTCAAGAGTTTACTGGACTCTCAGCAAATGTTTTTTCACCCGATCTTGTTGAAACTTGGCAGCAAAAATGAGTATATGGGTTGCACTTGGCAGCCCAAATTTCGTAATCTTATGTTGAAGAGTTCCTTTGCAGGAACACTTTGAATTTTTAGGTTTAACTTCTTTTTTCCCTATGTGAATACATGCCTTTGGAATGCTAAATCAAACACAGTTTGTGATACCTGTTGGAAACTTGGCTCACTCAATTAGTTCTCAGTGCACTCTCTATGCATTGTCCCCCGCTGAAGTATCCCCATGCAGAGGCAAGGAAAATACGCTTTCTTATGTAAGTGTTTGCAGAGCTTCCACAAAACTCCCAAGTTTACTGGAATTTCAGCGAATATTTTTTCACTTGATCTTGTTGATCCTAGGTAAGAAAGATGAGTATACCAGTTGCATTTGCCTGCCAAAATTTCGTTCTTCTAAGTTGAAGCATGTGCTTTCAGGAAGACATTGCATTTGGGGGGGTTTCTCTTCATTTTCACCTATAGGAATACATGCATTTGGAACTCTAAATCAAACACTGTTTGTGCTAGCTGCTTGAAGCTTGACTCACTCAATTAGTTCCTGGTGTACTCTCTGTGCTTTGTTCCCTGTTGAAGTGGTCCTAAGTGGAGGCGAGGAACATACGCTTTCCTTAGAAAGCATTTACAGAGCTTCAACAGAGCTCCAAGTGAACTGGAATCTCTGCAAATATTTACTCACCTGATCTTGATGACCCTTGTCAGGAAAGATGAGTATACCAGTTGCACTTAGCTACCCAAATGTCGTTCTTCTAGGTTGAAAAGTTCGTTTGCAGGAACACTTTGAATTTTTAGGTTTCACTTCACTTTTCCTTATAGGGACGTATGCATTTGGACTTATAAATCAAACACGGTTTATGCTAGCCGCTTGAAACTGAAACTCACTCAACTAGTTCTCAGTGCGATCTCTATGCTTTGATTTCTGTTCAAGTAACCCTAAGCAGAGGCCAGGGAAAGAAACTTTCATTGGAAAGCATTTGCCGTGATTGCACAGAACTTTGAGTTTCCTGGAATCTCAGCAAATATTTTTTCACCCTAACTTGTTGTTAACTCGACAGGAAAGATAAGTATACCGGTTGCATTTGGCTGCCCAAATTTAGATCTTCTAGGTTGAATAGTTGGTTTGCAGGAATACTTTGAAATTTTAGGTTTCACTTCATTTTCCCCTATAGGGATACATGCACATGGAACTCTAAATCAAACACGGTTTTTGCTGTGTGCTTGTAACTTGACTCATTCAACTAGTTCTCAGTGCACTCTCTATGCATTGTTCCCTGTTGAAGTAGCCCTAAGCAGAGGCAAGGAAAACACACTTTCTTTGGAAAGTATTCACCGAGCTTCCAAAAAACTCAGAGATTACGGAAACCTCAGCAAATATTTTGTCACCCTATCTTGTTGATACTTGGTAGGAAAAAGGTGTATACCAGTTGCGCTTGGCTGCACAAATTTTGTTCTGCTACGTCGAAGCATTCCTTTGCAGGATGACTTTGAATATTTAGGTTTTACTACATTTTCCCCTCTAGGGATACATGCTTTTGAAAATCTAAATCAAACACGGTTTGTGCTAGCTGCTTGAAACTTGACTCACTGAATGAATTCTCATTGTGCTCTCTACGCTTTGTTGCCGGTTTATGTACCCCTAAGCAGAGCAAAGAAAAATAGACTTTCATTTGAACGTGTTTGTAGAGCATCCACAGAACTCAAGAGTTTACTGGACTCTCAGCAAATGTTTTTTCACCCGATCTTGTTGAAACTTGGCAGCAAAAATGAGTATATGGGTTGCACTTGGCAGCCCAAATTTCGTAATCTTATGTTGAAGAGTTCCTTTGCAGGAACACTTTGAATTTTTAGGTTTAACTTCTTTTTTCCCTATGTGAATACATGCATTTGGAATGCTAAATCAAACACAGTTTGTGATACCTGTTGGAAACTTGGCTCACTCAATTAGTTCTCAGTGCACTCTCTATGCATTGTCCCCCGCTGAAGTATCCCCAAGCAGAGGCAAGGAAAATACGCTTTCTTATGTAAGTGTTTGCAGAGCTTCCACAAAACTCCCAAGTTTACTGGAATTTCAGCGAATATTTTTTCACTTGATCTTGTTGATCCTAGGTAAGAAAAATGAGTATACCAGTTGCATTTGCCTGCCAAAATTTCGTTCTTCTAAGTTGAAGCATGTGCTTTCAGGAAGACATTGCATTTGGGGGGTTTCTCTTCATTTTCACCTATAGGAATACATGCATTTGGAACTCTAAATCAAACACTGTTTGTGCTAGCTGCTTGAAGCTTGACTCACTCAATTAGTTCCTGGTGTCCTCTCTGTGCTTTGTTCCCTGTTGAAGTGGTCCTAAGTGGAGGCGAGGAACATACGCTTTCCTTAGAAAGCATTTACAGAGCTTCAACAGAGCTCCAAGTGAACTGGAATCTCTGCAAATATTTACTCACCTGATCTTGATGACCCTTGTCAGGAAAGATGAGTATACCAGTTGCACTTAGCTACCCAAATGTCGTTCTTCTAGGTTGAAAAGTTCGTTTGCAGGAACACTTTGAATTTTTAGGTTTCACTTCACTTTTCCTTATAGGGACGTATGCATTTGGACTTATAAATCAAACACGGTTTATGCTAGCCGCTTGAAACTGAAACTCACTCAACTAGTTCTCAGTGCGATCTCTATGCTTTGATTTCTGTTGAAGTAACACTAAGCAGAGGCCAGGGAAAGAAACTTTCATTGCAAAGCATTTGCCGTGATTGCACGGAACTTTGAGTTTCCTGGAATCTCAGCAAATATTTTTTCACCCTAACTTGTTGTTAACTCGACAGGAAAGATAAGTATACCGGTTGCATTTGGCTGCCCAAATTTAGATCTTCTAGGTTGAATAGTTGGTTTGCAGGAATACTTTGAAATTTTAGGTTTCACTTCATTTTCCCCTATAGGGATACATGCACATGGAACTCTAAATCAAACACGGGTTTTGCTGTGTGCTTGTAACTTGACTCATTCAACTAGTTCTCAGTGCACTCTCTATGCATTGTTCCCTGTTGAAGTAGCCCTAAGCAGAGGCAAGGAAAAGACACTTTCTTTGGAAAGTATTCACCGAGCTTCCAAAAAACTCAGAGATTACGGAAACCTCAGCAAATATTTTGTCACCCTATCTTGTTGATACTTGGTAGGAAAAAGGTGTATACCAGTTGCGCTTGGCTGCACAAATTTTGTTCTGCTACGTCGAAGCATTCCTTTGCAGGATGACTTTGAATATTTAGGTTTTACTACATTTTCCCCTCTAGGGATACATGCTTTTGAAAATCTAAATCAAACACGGTTTGTGCTAGCTGCTTGAAACTTGACTCACTGAATGAATTCTCATTGTGCTCTCTACGCTTTGTTGCCGGTTTATGTACCCCTAAGCAGAGCAAAGAAAAATAGACTTTCATTTGAACGTGTTTGTAGAGCATCCACAGAACTCAAGAGTTTACTGGACTCTCAGCAAATGTTTTTTCACCCGATCTTGTTGAAACTTGGCAGCAAAAATGAGTATATGGGTTGCACTTGGCAGCCCAAATTTCGTAATCTTATGTTGAAGAGTTCCTTTGCAGGAACACTTTGAATTTTTAGGTTTAACTTCTTTTTTCCCTATGTGAATACATGCATTTGGAATGCTAAATCAAACACAGTTTGTGATACCTGTTGGAAACTTGGCTCACTCAATTAGTTCTCAGTGCACTCTCTATGCATTGTCCCCCGCTGAAGTATCCCCAAGCAGAGGCAAGGAAAATACGCTTTCTTATGTAAGTGTTTGCAGAGCTTCCACAAAACTCCCAAGTTTACTGGAATTTCAGCGAATATTTTTTCACTTGATCTTGTTGATCCTAGGTAAGAAAAATGAGTATACCAGTTGCATTTGCCTGCCAAAATTTCGTTCTTCTAAGTTGAAGCATGTGCTTTCAGGAAGACATTGCATTTGGGGGGTTTCTCTTCATTTTAACCTATAGGAATACATGCATTTGGAACTCTAAATCAAACACTGTTTGTGCTAGCTGCTTGAAGCTTGACTCACTCAATTAGTTCCTGGTGTACTCTCTGTGCTTTGTTCCCTGTTGAAGTGGTCCTAAGTGGAGGCGAGGAACATACGCTTTCCTTAGAAAGCATTTACAGAGCTTCAACAGAGCTCCAAGTGAACTGGAATCTCTGCAAATATTTACTCACCTGATCTTGATGACCCTTGTCAGGAAAGATGAGTATACCAGTTGCACTTAGCTACCCAAATGTCGTTCTTCTAGGTTGAAAAGTTCGTTTGCAGGAACACTTTGAATTTTTAGGTTTCACTTCACTTTTCCTTATAGGGACGTATGCATTTGGACTTATAAATCAAACACGGTTTATGCTAGCCGCTTGAAACTGAAACTCACTCAACTAGTTCTCAGTGCGATCTCTATGCTTTGATTTCTGTTCAAGTAACCCTAAGCAGAGGCCAGGGAAAGAAACTTTCATTGGAAAGCATTTGCCGTGATTGCACAGAACTTTGAGTTTCCTGGAATCTCAGCAAATATTTTTTCACCCTAACTTGTTGTTAACTCGACAGGAAAGATAAGTATACCGGTTGCATTTGGCTGCCCAAATTTAGATCTTCTAGGTTGAATAGTTGGTTTGCAGGAATACTTTGAAATTTTAGGTTTCACTTCATTTTCCCCTATAGGGATACATGCACATGGAACTCTAAATCAAACACGGTTTTTGCTGTGTGCTTGTAACTTGACTCATTCAACTAGTTCTCAGTGCACTCTCTATGCATTGTTCCCTGTTGAAGTAGCCCTAAGCAGAGGCAAGGAAAAGACACTTTCTTTGGAAAGTATTCACCGAGCTTCCAAAAAACTCAGAGATTACGGAAACCTCAGCAAATATTTTGTCACCCTATCTTGTTGATACTTGGTAGGAAAAAGGTGTATACCAGTTGCGCTTGGCTGCACAAATTTTGTTCTGCTACGTCGAAGCATTCCTTTGCAGGATGACTTTGAATATTTAGGTTTTACTACATTTTCCCCTCTAGGGATACATGCTTTTGAAAATCTAAATCAAACACGGTTTGTGCTAGCTGCTTGAAACTTGACTCACTGAATGAATTCTCATTGTGCTCTCTACGCTTTGTTGCCGGTTTATGTACCCCTAAGCAGAGCAAAGAAAAATAGACTTTCATTTGAACGTGTTTGTAGAGCATCCACAGAACTCAAGAGTTTACTGGACTCTCAGCAAATGTTTTTTCACCCGATCTTGTTGAAACTTGGCAGCAAAAATGAGTATATGGGTTGCACTTGGCAGCCCAAATTTCGTAATCTTATGTTGAAGAGTTCCTTTGCAGGAACACTTTGAATTTTTAGGTTTAACTTCTTTTTTCCCTATGTGAATACATGCATTTGGAATGCTAAATCAAACACAGTTTGTGATACCTGTTGGAAACTTGGCTCACTCAATTAGTTCTCAGTGCACTCTCTATGCATTGTCCCCCGCTGAAGTATCCCCAAGCAGAGGCAAGGAAAATACGCTTTCTTATGTAAGTGTTTGCAGAGCTTCCACAAAACTCCCAAGTTTACTGGAATTTCAGCGAATATTTTTTCACTTGATCTTGTTGATCCTAGGTAAGAAAAATGAGTATACCAGTTGCATTTGCCTGCCAAAATTTCGTTCTTCTAAGTTGAAGCATGTGCTTTCAGGAAGACATTGCATTTGGGGGGTTTCTCTTCATTTTCACCTATAGGAATACATGCATTTGGAACTCTAAATCAAACACTGTTTGTGCTAGCTGCTTGAAGCTTGACTCACTCAATTAGTTCCTGGTGTACTCTCTGTGCTTTGTTCCCTGTTGAAGTGGTCCTAAGTGGAGGCGAGGAACATACGCTTTCCTTAGAAAGCATTTACAGAGCTTCAACAGAGCTCCAAGTGAACTGGAATCTCTGCAAATATTTACTCACCTGATCTTGATGACCCTTGTCAGGAAAGATGAGTATACCAGTTGCACTTAGCTACCCAAATGTCGTTCTTCTAGGTTGAAAAGTTCGTTTGCAGGAACACTTTGAATTTTTAGGTTTCACTTCACTTTTCCTTATAGGGACGTATGCATTTGGACTTATAAATCAAACACGGTTTATGCTAGCTGCTTGAAACTGAAACACACTCAACTAGTTCTCAGTGCGATCTCTATGCTTTGATTTCTGTTGAAGTAACCCTAAGCAGAGGCCAGGGAAAGAAACTTTCATTGGAAAGCATTTGCCGTGATTGCACAGAACTTTGAGTTTCCTGGAATCTCAGCAAATACTTTTTCACCCTAACTTGTTGTTAACTCGACAGGAAAGATAAGTATACCGGTTGCATTTGGCTGCCCAAATTTAGATCTTCTAGGTTGAATAGTTGGTTTGCAGGAATACTTTGAAATTTTAGGTTTCACTTCATTTTCCCCTATAGGGATACATGCACATGGAACTCTAAATCAAACACTGGTTTTGCTGTGTGCTTGTAACTTGACTCATTCAACTAGTTCTCAGTGCACTCTCTATGCATTGTTCCCTGTTGAAGTAGCCCTAAGCAGAGGCAAGGAAAACACACTTTCTTTGGAAAGTATTCACCGAGCTTCCAAAAAACTCAGAGATTACGGAAACCTCAGCAAATATTTTGTCACCCTATCTTGTTGATACTTGGTAGGAAAAAGGTGTATACCAGTTGCGCTTGGCTGCACAAATTTTGTTCTGCTACGTCGAAGCATTCCTTTGCAGGATGACTTTGAATATTTAGGTTTTACTACATTTTCCCCTCTAGGGATACATGCTTTTGAAAATCTAAATCAAACACGGTTTGTGCTAGCTGCTTGAAACTTGACTCACTGAATGAATTCTCATTGTGCTCTCTACGCTTTGTTGCCGGTTTATGTACCCCTAAGCAGAGCAAAGAAAAATAGACTTTCATTTGAACGTGTTTGTAGAGCATCCACAGAACTCAAGAGTTTACTGGACTCTCAGCAAATGTTTTTTCACCCGATCTTGTTGAAACTTGGCAGCAAAAATGAGTATATGGGTTGCACTTGGCAGCCCAAATTTCGTAATCTTATGTTGAAGAGTTCCTTTGCAGGAACACTTTGAATTTTTAGGTTTAACTTCTTTTTTCCCTATGTGAATACATGCATTTGGAATGCTAAATCAAACACAGTTTGTGATACCTGTTGGAAACTTGGCTCACTCAATTAGTTCTCAGTGCACTCTCTATGCATTGTCCCCCGCTGAAGTATCCCCAAGCAGAGGCAAGGAAAATACGCTTTCTTATGTAAGTGTTTGCAGAGCTTCCACAAAACTCCCAAGTTTACTGGAATTTCAGCGAATATTTTTTCACTTGATCTTGTTGATCCTAGGTAAGAAAAATGAGTATACCAGTTGCATTTGCCTGCCAAAATTTCGTTCTTCTAAGTTGAAGCATGTGCTTTCAGGAAGACATTGCATTTGGGGGGTTTCTCTTCATTTTCACCTATAGGAATACATGCATTTGGAACTCTAAATCAAACACTGTTTGTGCTAGCTGCTTGAAGCTTGACTCACTCAATTAGTTCCTGGTGTACTCTCTGTGCTTTGTTCCCTGTTGAAGTGGTCCTAAGTGGAGGCGAGGAACATACGCTTTCCTTAGAAAGCATTTACAGAGCTTCAACAGAGCTCCAAGTGAACTGGAATCTCTGCAAATATTTACTCACCTGATCTTGATGACCCTTGTCAGGAAAGATGAGTATACCAGTTGCACTTAGCTACCCAAATGTCGTTCTTCTAGGTTGAAAAGTTCGTTTGCAGGAACACTTTGAATTTTTAGGTTTCACTTCACTTTTCCTTATAGGGACGTATGCATTTGGACTTATAAATCAAACACGGTTTATGCTAGCTGCTTGAAACTGAAACACACTCAACTAGTTCTCAGTGCGATCTCTATGCTTTGATTTCTGTTGAAGTAACCCTAAGCAGAGGCCAGGGAAAGAAACTTTCATTGGAAAGCATTTGCCGTGATTGCACAGAACTTTGAGTTTCCTGGAATCTCAGCAAATACTTTTTCACCCTAACTTGTTGTTAACTCGACAGGAAAGATAAGTATACCGGTTGCATTTGGCTGCCCAAATTTAGATCTTCTAGGTTGAATAGTTGGTTTGCAGGAATACTTTGAAATTTTAGGTTTCACTTCATTTTCCCCTATAGGGATACATGCACATGGAACTCTAAATCAAACACGGGTTTTGCTGTGTGCTTGTAACTTGACTCATTCAACTAGTTCTCAGTGCACTCTCTATGCATTGTTCCCTGTTGAAGTAGCCCTAAGCAGAGGCAAGGAAAACACACTTTCTTTGGAAAGTATTCACCGAGCTTCCAAAAAACTCAGAGATTACGGAAACCTCAGCAAATATTTTGTCACCCTATCTTGTTGATACTTGGTAGGAAAAAGGTGTATACCAGTTGCGCTTGGCTGCACAAATTTTGTTCTGCTACGTCGAAGCATTCCTTTGCAGGATGACTTTGAATATTTAGGTTTTACTACATTTTCCCCTCTAGGGATACATGCTTTTGAAAATCTAAATCAAACACGGTTTGTGCTAGCTGCTTGAAACTTGACTCACTGAATGAATTCTCATTGTGCTCTCTACGCTTTGTTGCCGGTTTATGTACCCCTAAGCAGAGCAAAGAAAAATAGACTTTCATTTGAACGTGTTTGTAGAGCATCCACAGAACTCAAGAGTTTACTGGACTCTCAGCAAATGTTTTTTCACCCGATCTTGTTGAAACTTGGCAGCAAAAATGAGTATATGGGTTGCACTTGGCAGCCCAAATTTCGTAATCTTATGTTGAAGAGTTCCTTTGCAGGAACACTTTGAATTTTTAGGTTTAACTTCTTTTTTCCCTATGTGAATACATGCATTTGGAATGCTAAATCAAACACAGTTTGTGATACCTGTTGGAAACTTGGCTCACTCAATTAGTTCTCAGTGCACTCTCTATGCATTGTCCCCCGCTGAAGTATCCCCAAGCAGAGGCAAGGAAAATACGCTTTCTTATGTAAGTGTTTGCAGAGCTTCCACAAAACTCCCAAGTTTACTGGAATTTCAGCGAATATTTATTCACTTGATCTTGTTGATCCTAGGTAAGAAAGATGAGTATACCAGTTGCATTTGCCTGCCAAAATTTCGTTCTTCTAAGTTGAAGCATGTGCTTTCAGGAAGACATTGCATTTGGGGGGGTTTCTCTTCATTTTCACCTATAGGAATACATGCATTTGGAACTCTAAATCAAACACTGTTTGTGCTAGCTGCTGGAAGCTTGACTCACTCAATTAGTTCCTGGTGTACTCTCTGTGCTTTGTTCCCTGTTGAAGTGGTCCTAAGTGGAGGCGAGGAACATACGCTTTCCTTAGAAAGCATTTACAGAGCTTCAACAGAGCTCCAAGTGAACTGGAATCTCTGCAAATATTTACTCACCTGATCTTGATGACCCTTGTCAGGAAAGATGAGTATACCAGTTGCACTTAGCTACCCAAATGTCGTTCTTCTAGGTTGAAAAGTTCGTTTGCAGGAACACTTTGAATTTTTAGGTTTCACTTCACTTTTCCTTATAGGGACGTATGCATTTGGACTTATAAATCAAACACGGTTCATGCTAGCCGCTTGAAACTGAAACTCACTCAACTAGTTCTCAGTGCGATCTCTATGCTTTGATTTCTGTTGAAGTAACCCTAAGCAGAGGCCAGGGAAAGAAACTTTCATTGGAAAGCATTTGCCGTGATTGCACAGAACTTTGAGTTTCCTGGAATCTCAGCAAATATTTTTTCACCCTAACTTGTTGTTAACTCGACAGGAAAGATAAGTATACCGGTTGCATTTGGCTGCCCAAATTTAGATCTTCTAGGTTGAATAGTTGGTTTGCAGGAATACTTTGAAATTTTAGGTTTCACTTCATTTTCCCCTATAGGGATACATGCACATGGAACTCTAAATCAAACACGGTTTTTGCTGTGTGCTTGTAACTTGACTCATTCAACTAGTTCTCAGTGCACTCTCTATGCATTGTTCCCTGTTGAAGTAGCCCTAAGCAGAGGCAAGGAAAACACACTTTCTTTGGAAAGTATTCACCGAGCTTCCAAAAAACTCAGAGATTACGGAAACCTCAGCAAATATTTTGTCACCCTATCTTGTTGATACTTGGTAGGAAAAAGGTGTATACCAGTTGCGCTTGGCTGCACAAATTTTGTTCTGCTAGGTTGAAGCATTCCTTTGCAGGATGACTTTGAATATTTAGGTTTTACTACATTTTCCCCTCTAGGGATACATGCTTTTGAAAATCTAAATCAAACACGGTTTGTGCTAGCTGCCTGAAACTTGACTTACTGAATGAATTCTCATTGTGCTCTCTACGCTTTGTTACCGGTTTATGTACCCCTAAGCAGAGCAAAGAAAAATAGACTTTCATTTGAACGTGTTTGTAGAGCATCCACAGAACTCAAGAGTTTACTGGACTCTCAGCAAATGTTTTTTCACCCGATCTTGTTGAAACTTGGCAGCAAAAATGAGTATATGGGTTGCACTTGGCAGCCCAAATTTCGTAATCTTATGTTGAAGAGTTCCTTTGCAGGAACACTTTGAATTTTTAGGTTTAACTTCTTTTTCCCTATGTGAATACATGCCTTTGGAATGCTAAATCAAACACAGTTTGTGATACCTGTTGGAAACTTGGCTCACTCAATTAGTTCTCAGTGCACTCTCTATGCATTGTCCCCCGCTGAAGTATCCCCAAGCAGAGGCAAGGAAAATACGCTTTCTTATGTAAGTGTTTGCAGAGCTTCCACAAAACTCCCAAGTTTACTGGAATTTCAGCGAATATTTTTTCACTTGATCTTGTTGATCCTAGGTAAGAAAGATGAGTATACCAGTTGCATTTGCCTGCCAAAATTTCGTTCTTCTAAGTTGAAGCATGTGCTTTCAGGAAGACATTGCATTTGGGGGGTTTCTCTTCATTTTAACCTATAGGAATACATGCATTTGGAACTCTAAATCAAACACTGTTTGTGCTAGCTGCTTGAAGCTTGACTCACTCAATTAGTTCCTGGTGTACTCTCTGTGCTTTGTTCCCTGTTGAAGTGGTCCTAAGTGGAGGCGAGGAACATATGCTTTCCTTAGAAAGCATTTACAGACCTTCAACAGAGCTCCAAGTGAACTGGAATCTCTGCAAATATTTACTCACCTGATCTTGATGACCCTTGTCAGGAAAGATGAGTATACCAGTTGCACTTAGCTACCCAAATGTCGTTCTTCTAGGTTGAAAAGTTCGTTTGCAGGAACACTTTGAATTTTTAGGTTTCACTTCACTTTTCCTTATAGGGACGTATGCATTTGGACTTATAAATCAAACACGGTTTATGCTAGCCGCTTGAAACTGAAACTCACTCAACTAGTTCTCAGTGCGATCTCTATGCTTTGATTTCTGTTGAAGTAACCCTAAGCAGAGGCCAGGGAAAGAAACTTTCATTGCAAAGCATTTGCCGTGATTGCACAGAACTTTGAGTTTCCTGGAATCTCAGCAAATATTTTTTCACCCTAACTTGTTGTTAACTCGACAGGAAAGATAAGTATACCGGTTGCATTTGGCTGCCCAAATTTAGATCTTCTAGGTTGAATAGTTGGTTTGCAGGAATACTTTGAAATTTTAGGTTTCACTTCATTTTCCCCTATAGGGATACATGCACATGGAACTCTAAATCAAACACGGTTTTTGCTGTGTGCTTGTAACTTGACTCATTCAACTAGTTCTGAGTGCACTCTCTATGCATTGTTCCCTGTTGAAGTAGCCCTTAGCAGAGGAAAGGAAAACACACTTTCTTTGGAAAGTATTCACCGAGCTTCCAAAAATCTCAGTGATTACGGAAACCTCAGCAAATATTTTGTCACCCTATCTTGTTGATACTTGGTAGGAAAAAGTTGTATACCAGTTGCGCTTGGCTGCACAAATTTTGTTCTGCTAGGTTGAAGCATTCCTTTGCAGGATGACTTTGAATATTTAGGTTTTACTACATTTTCCCCTCTAGGGATACATGCTTTGGAAAATCTAAATCAAACACGGTTTGTGCTAGCTGCCTGAAACTTGACTCACTGAATGAATTCTCATTGTGCTCTCTACGCTTTGTTACCGGTTTATGTACCCCTAAGCAGAGCAAAGAAAAATAGACTTTCATTTGAACGTGTTTGTAGAGCATCCACAGAACTCAAGAGTTTACTGGACTCTCAGCAAATGTTTTTTCACCCGATCTTGTTGAAACTTGGCAGCAAAAATGAGTATATGGGTTGCACTTGGCAGCCCAAATTTCGTAATCTTATGTTGAAGAGTTCCTTTGCAGGAACACTTTGAATTTTTAGGTTTAACTTCTTTTTCCCTATGTGAATACATGCCTTTGGAATGCTAAATCAAACACAGTTTGTGATACCTGTTGGAAACTTGGCTCACTCAATTAGTTCTCAGTGCACTCTCTATGCATTGTCCCCCGCTGAAGTATCCCCAAGCAGAGGCAAGGAAAATACGCTTTCTTATGTAAGTGTTTGCAGAGCTTCCACAAAACTCCCAAGTTTACTGGAATTTCAGCGAATATTTTTTCACTTGATCTTGTTGATCCTAGGTAAGAAAGATGAGTATACCAGTTGCATTTGCCTGCCAAAATTTCGTTCTTCTAAGTTGAAGCATGTGCTTTCAGGAAGACATTGCATTTGGGGGGTTTCTCTTCATTTTAACCTATAGGAATACATGCATTTGGAACTCTAAATCAAACACTGTTTGTGCTAGCTGCTTGAAGCTTGACTCACTCAATTAGTTCCTGGTGTACTCTCTGTGCTTTGTTCCCTGTTGAAGTGGTCCTAAGTGGAGGCGAGGAACATATGCTTTCCTTAGAAAGCATTTACAGAGCTTCAACAGAGCTCCAAGTGAACTGGAATCTCTGCAAATATTTACTCACCTGATCTTGATGACCCTTGTCAGGAAAGATGAGTATACCAGTTGCACTTAGCTACCCAAATGTCGTTCTTCTAGGTTGAAAAGTTCGTTTGCAGGAACACTTTGAATTTTAGGTTTCACTTCACTTTTCCTTATAGGGACGTATGCATTTGGACTTATAAATCAAACACGGTTTATGCTAGCCGCTTGAAACTGAAACTCACTCAACTAGTTCTCAGTGCGATCTCTATGCTTTGATTTCTGTTGAAGTAACCCTAAGCAGAGGCCAGGGAAAGAAACTTTCATTGCAAAGCATTTGCCGTGATTGCACAGAACTTTGAGTTTCCTGGAATCTCAGCAAATATTTTTTCACCCTAACTTGTTGTTAACTCGACAGGAAAGATAAGTATACCGGTTGCATTTGGCTGCCCAAATTTAGATCTTCTAGGTTGAATAGTTGGTTTGCAGGAATACTTTGAAATTTTAGGTTTCACTTCATTTTCCCCTATAGGGATACATGCACATGGAACTCTAAATCAAACACGGTTTTTGCTGTGTGCTTGTAACTTGACTCATTCAACTAGTTCTGAGTGCACTCTCTATGCATTGTTCCCTGTTGAAGTAGCCCTTAGCAGAGGAAAGGAAAACACACTTTCTTTGGAAAGTATTCACCGAGCTTCCAAAAATCTCAGTGATTACGGAAACCTCAGCAAATATTTTGTCACCCTATCTTGTTGATACTTGGTAGGAAAAAGTTGTATACCAGTTGCGCTTGGCTGCACAAATTTTGTTCTGCTAGGTTGAAGCATTCCTTTGCAGGATGACTTTGAATATTTAGGTTTTACTACATTTTCCCCTCTAGGGATACATGCTTTGGAAAATCTAAATCAAACACGGTTTGTGCTAGCTGCCTGAAACTTGACTCACTGAATGAATTCTCATTGTGCTCTCTACGCTTTGTTACCGGTTTATGTACCCCTAAGCAGAGCAAAGAAAAATAGACTTTCATTTGAACGTGTTTGTACAGCATCCACAGAACTCAAGAGTTTACTGGACTCTCAGCAAATGTTTTTTCACCCGATCTTGTTGAAACTTGGCAGCAAAAATGAGTATATGGTTTGCACTTGGCAGCCCAAATTTCATAATCTTATGTTGAAGAGTTCCTTTGCAGGAACACTTTGAATTTTTAGGTTTAACTTCTTTTTCCCTATGTGAATACATGCCTTTGGAATGCTAAATCAAACACAGTTTGTCATACCTGTTGGAAACTTGGCTCACTCAATTAGTTCTCAGTGCACTCTCTATGCATTGTCCCCCGCTGAAGTATCCCCAAGCAGAGGCAAGGAAAATACGCTTTCTTATGTAAGTGTTTGCAGAGCTTCCACAAAACTCCCAAGTTTACTGGAATTTCAGCGAATATTTTTTCACTTGATCTTGTTGATCCTAGGTAAGAAAGATGAGTATACCAGTTGCATTTGCCGGCCAAAATTTCGTTCTTCTAAGTTGAAGCATGTGCTTTCAGGAAGACATTGCATTTGGGGGGTTTCTCTTCATTTTAACCTATAGGAATACATGCATTTGGAACTCTAAATCAAACACTGTTTGTGCTAGCTGCTTGAGGCTTGACTCACTCAATTAGTTCCTGGTGTACTCTCTGTGCTTTGTTCCCTGTTGAAGTGGTCCTAAGTGGAGGCGAGGAACATACGCTTTCCTTAGAAAGCATTTACAGAGCTTCAACAGAGCTCCAAGTGAACTGGAATCTCTGCAAATATTTACTCACCTGATCTTGATGACCCTTGTCAGGAAAGATGAGTATACCAGTTGCACTTAGCTACCCAAATGTCGTTCTTCTAGGTTGAAAAGTTCGTTTGCAGGAACACTTTGAATTTTTAGGTTTCACTTCACTTTTCCTTATAGGGACGTATGCATTTGGACTTATAAATCAAACACGGTTTATGCTAGCCGCTTGAAACTGAAACTCACTCAACTAGTTCTCAGTGCGATCTCTATGCTTTGAGTTCTGTTGAAGTAACCCTAAGCAGAGGCCAGGGAAAGAAACTTTCATTGCAAAGCATTTGCCGTGATTGCACAGAACTTGAGTTTCCTGGAATCTCAGCAAATATTTTTTCACCCTAACTTGTTGTTAACTCGACAGGAAAGATAAGTATACCGGTTGCATTTGGCTGCCCAAATTTAGATCTTCTAGGTTGAATAGTTGGTTTGCAGGAATACTTTGAAATTTTAGGTTTCACTTCATTTTCCCCTATAGGGATACATGCACATGGAACTCTAAATCAAACACGGTTTTTGCTGTGTGCTTGTAACTTGACTCATTCAACTAGTTCTCAGTGCACTCTCTATGCATTGTTCCCTGTTGAAGTAGCCCTAAGCAGAGGCAAGGAAAACACACTTTCTTTGGAAAGTATTCACCGAGCTTCCAAAAAACTCAGAGATTACGGAAACCTCAGCAAATATTTTGTCACCCTATCTTGTTGATACTTGGTAGGAAAAAGGTGTATACCAGTTGCGCTTGGCTGCACAAATTTTGTTCTGCTAGGTTGAAGCATTCCTTTGCAGGATGACTTTGAATATTTAGGTTTTACTACATTTTCCCCTCTGGGGATACATGCTTTTGAAAATCTAAATCAAACACGGTTTGTGCTAACTGCTTGAAACTTGACTCACTGAATGAATTCTCATTGTGCTCTCTACGCTTTGTTACGGTTTATGTACCCCTAAGCAGAGCAAAGAAAAATAGACTTTCATTTGAACGTGTTTGTACAGCATCCACAGAACTCAAGAGTTTACTGGACTCTCAGCAAATGTTTTTTCACCCGATCTTGTTGAAACTTGGCAGCAAAAATGAGTATATGGGTTGCACTTGGCAGCCCAAATTTCATAATCTTATGTTGAAGAGTTCCTTTGCAGGAACACTTTGAATTTTTAGGATTAACTTCTTTTTCCCTATGTGAATACATGCCTTTGGAATGCTAAATCAAACACAGTTTGTCATACCTGTTGAAAACTTGGCTCACTCAATTAGTTCTCAGTGCACTCTCTATGCATTGTCCCCCGCTGAAGTATCCCCAAGCAGAGGCAAGGAAAATACGCTTTCTTATGTAAGTGTTTGCAGAGCTTCCACAAAACTCCCAAGTTTACTGGAATTTCAGCGAATATTTTTTCACTTGATCTTGTTGATCCTAGGTAAGAAAGATGAGTATACCAGTTGCATTTGCCTGCCAAAATTTCGTTCTTCTAAGTTGAAGCATGTGCTTTCAGGAAGACATTGCATTTGGGGGGTTTCTCTTCATTTTAACCTATAGGAATACATGCATTTGGAACTCTAAATCAAACACTGTTTGTGATAGCTGCTTGAAGCTTGAATCACTCAATTAGTTCCTGGTGTACTCTCTGTGCTTTGTTCCCTGTTGAAGTGGCCCTAAGTGGAGGCGAGGAACATACGCTTTCCTTAGAAAGCATTTACAGAGCTTCAACAGAGCTCCAAGTGAACTGGAATCTCTGCAAATATTTACTCACCTGATCTTGATGACCCTTGTCAGGAAAGATGAGTATACCAGTTGCACTTAGCTACCCAAATGTCGTTCTTCTAGGTTGAAAAGTTCGTTTGCAGGAACACATTGAATTTTTAGGTTTCACTTCACTTTTCCTTATAGGGACGTATGCATTTGGACTTATAAATCAAACACGGTTTATGCTAGCCGCTTTAAACTGAAACTCACTCAACTAGTTCTCAGTGCGATCTCTATGCTTTGAGTTCTGTTGAAGTAACCCTAAGCAGAGGCCAGGGAAAGAAACTTTCATTGCAAAGCATTTGCCGTGATTGCACAGAACTTTGAGTTTCCTGGAATCTCAGCAAATATTTTTTCACCCTAACTTGTTGTTAACTCGACAGGAAAGATAAGTATACCGGTTGCATTTGGCTGCCCAAATTTAGATCTTCTAGGTTGAATAGTTGGTTTGCAGGAATACTTTGAAATTTTAGGTTTCACTTCATTTTCCCCTATAGGGATACATGCACATGGAACTCTAAATCAAACACGGTTTTTGCTGTGTGCTTGTAACTTGACTCATTCAACTAGTTCTCAGTGCACTCTCTATGCATTGTTCCCTGTTGAAGTAGCCCTAAGCAGAGGCAAGGAAAACACACTTTCTTTGGAAAGTATTCACCGAGCTTCCAAAAAACTCAGAGATTACGGAAACCTCAGCAAATATTTTGTCACCCTATCTTGTTGATACTTGGTAGGAAAAAGGTGTATACCAGTTGCGCTTGGCTGCACAAATTTTGTTCTGCTAGGTTGAAGCATTCCTTTGCAGGATGACTTTGAATATTTAGGTTTTACTACATTTTCCCCTCTGGGGATACATGCTTTTGAAAATCTAAATCAAACACGGTTTGTGCTAACTGCTTGAAACTTGACTCACTGAATGAATTCTCATTGTGCTCTCTACGCTTTGTTACCGGTTTATGTACCCCTAAGCAGAGCAAAGAAAAATAGACTTTCATTTGAACGTGTTTGTACAGCATCCACAGAACTCAAGAGTTTACTGGACTCTCAGCAAATGTTTTTTCACCCGATCTTGTTGAAACTTGGCAGCAAAAATGAGTATATGGGTTGCACTTGGCAGCCCAAATTTCATAATCTTATGTTGAAGAGTTCCTTTGCAGGAACACTTTGAATTTTTAGGTTTAACTTCTTTTTCCCTATGTGAATACATGCCTTTGGAATGCTAAATCAAACACAGTTTGTCATACCTGTTGAAAACTTGGCTCACTCAATTAGTTCTCAGTGCACTCTCTATGCATTGTCCCCCGCTGAAGTATCCCCAAGCAGAGGCAAGGAAAATACGCTTTCTTATGTAAGTGTTTGCAGAGCTTCCACAAAACTCCCAAGTTTACTGGAATTTCAGCGAATATTTTTTCACTTGATCTTGTTGATCCTAGGTAAGAAAGATGAGTATACCAGTTGCATTTGCCTGCCAAAATTTCGTTCTTCTAAGTTGAAGCATGTGCTTTCAGGAAGACATTGCATTTGGGGGGTTTCTCTTCATTTTAACCTATAGGAATACATGCATTTGGAACTCTAAATCAAACACTGTTTGTGCTAGCTGCTTGAAGCTTGAATCACTCAATTAGTTCCTGGTGTACTCTCTGTGCTTTGTTCCCTGTTGAAGTGGTCCTAAGTGGAGGCGAGGAACATACGCTTTCCTTAGAAAGCATTTACAGAGCTTCAACAGAGCTCCAAGTGAACTGGAATCTCTGCAAATATTTACTCACCTGATCTTGATGACCCTTGTCAGGAAAGATGAGTATACCAGTTGCACTTAGCTACCCAAATGTCGTTCTTCTTGGTTGAAAAGTTCGTTTGCAGGAACACTTTGAATTTTTAGGTTTCACTTCACTTTTCCTTATAGGGACGTATGCATTTGGACTTATAAATCAAACACGGTTTATGCTAGCCGCTTGAAACTGAAACTCACTCAACTAGTTCTCAGTGTGATCTCTATGCTTTGAGTTCTGTTGAAGTAACCCTAAGCAGAGGCCAGGGAAAGAAACTTTCATTGCAAAGCATTTGCCGTGATTGCACAGAACTTTGAGTTTCCTGGAATCTCAGCAAATATTTTTTCACCCTAACTTGTTGTTAACTCGACAGGAAAGATAAGTATACCGGTTGCATTTGGCTGCCCAAATTTAGATCTTCTAGGTTGAATAGTTGGTTTGCAGGAATACTTTGAAATTTTAGGTTTCACTTCATTTTCCCCTATAGGGATACATGCACATGGAACTCTAAATCAAACACGGTTCTTGCTGTGTGCTTGTAACTTGACTCATTCAACTAGTTCTCAGTGCACTCTCTATGCATTGTTCCCTGTTGAAGTAGCCCTAAGCAGAGGCAAGGAAAACACACTTTCTTTGGAAAGTATTCACCGAGCTTCCAAAAAACTCAGAGATTACGGAAACCTCAGCAAATATTTTGTCACCCTATCTTGTTGATACTTGGTAGGAAAAAGGTGTATACCAGTTGCGCTTGGCTGCACAAATTTTGTTCTGCTAGGTTGAAGCATTCCTTTGCAGGATGACTTTGAATATTTAGGTTTTACTACATTTTCCCCTCTAGGGATACATGCTTTTGAAAATCTAAATCAAACACGGTTTGTGCTAGCTGCCTGAAACTTGACTCACTGAATGAATTCTCATTGTGCTCTCTACGCTTTGTTACTGGTTTATGTACCCCTAAGCAGAGCAAAGAAAAATAGACTTTCATTTGAACGTGTTTGTAGAGCATCCACAGAACTCAAGAGTTTACTGGACTCTCAGCAAATGTTTTTTCACCCGATCTTGTTGAAACTTGGCAGCAAAAATGAGTATATGGGTTGCACTTGGCAGCCCAAATTTCGTAATCTTATGTTGAAGAGTTCCTTTGCAGGAACACTTTGAATTTTTAGGTTTAACTTCTTTTTTCCCTATGTGAATACATGCATTTGGAATGCTAAATCAAACACAGTTTGTGATACCTGTTGGAAACTTGGCTCACTCAATTAGTTCTCAGTGCACTCTCTATGCATTGTCCCCCGCTGAAGTATCCCCAAGCAGAGGCAAGGAAAATACGCTTTCTTATGTAAGTGTTTGCAGAGCTTCCACAAAACTCCCAAGTTTACTGGAATTTCAGCGAATATTTTTTCACTTGATCTTGTTGATCCTAGGTAAGAAAGATGAGTATACCAGTTGCATTTGCCGGCCAAAATTTCGTTCTTCTAAGTTGAAGCATGTGCTTTCCGGAAGACATTGCATTTGGGGGGGGGTTCTCTTCATTTTCACCTATAGGAATACATGCATTTGGAACTCTAAATCAAACACTGTTTGTGCTAGCTGCTTGAAGCTTGACTCACTCAATTAGTTCCTGGTGTCCTCTCTGTGCTTTGTTCCCTGTTGAAGTGGTCCTAAGTGGAGGCGAGGAACATACGCTTTCCTTAGAAAGCATTTACAGAGCTTCAACAGAGCTCCAAGTGAACTGGAATCTCTGCAAATATTTACTCACCTGATCTTAATGACCCTTGTCAGGAAAGATGAGTATACCAGTTGCACTTAGCTACCCAAATGTCGTTCTTCTAGGTTGAAAAGTTCGTTTGCAGGAACACTTTGAATTTTTAGGTTTCACTTCACTTTTCCTTATAGGGACGTATGCATTTGGACTTATAAATCAAACACGGTTTATGCTAGCCGCTTGAAACTGAAACTCACTCAACTAGTTCTCAGTGCGATCTCTATGCTTTGATTTCTGTTGAAGTAACCCTAAGCAGAGGCCAGGGAAAGAAATTTTCATTGCAAAGCATTTGCCGTGATTGCACAGAACTTTGATTTTCCTGGAATCTCAGCAAATACTTTTTCACCCTAACTTGTTGTTAACTCGACAGGAAAGATAAGTATACCGGTTGCATTTGGCTGCCCAAATTTAGATCTTCTAGGTTGAATAGTTGGTTTGCAGGAATACTTTGAAATTTTAGGTTTCACTTCATTTTCCCCTATAGGGATACATGCACATGGAACTCTAAATCAAACACGGTTTTTGCTGTGTGCTTGTAACTTGACTCATTCAAATAGTTCTCAGTGCACTCTCTATGCATTGTTCCCTGTTGAAGTAGCCCTAAGCAGAGGCAAGGAAAACACACTTTCTTTGGAAAGTATTCACCGAGCTTCCAAAAATCTCAGTGATTACGGAAACCTCAGCAAATATTTTGTCACCCTATCTTGTTGATACTTGGTAGGAAAAAGTTGTATACCAGTTGCGCTTGGCTGCACAAATTTTGTTCTGCTAGGTTGAAGCATTCCTTTGCAGGATGACTTTGAATATTTAGGTTTTACTACATTTTCCCCTCTAGGGATACATGCTTTGGAAAATCTAAATCAAACACGGTTTGTGCTAGCTGCCTGAAACTTGACTCACTGAATGAATTCTCATTGTGCTCTCTACACTTTGTTACCGGTTTATGTACCCCTAAGCAGAGCAAAGAAAAATAGACTTTCATTTGAACGTGTTTGTAGAGCATCCACAGAACTCAAGAGTTTACTGGACTCTCAGCAAATGTTTTTTCACCCGATCTTGTTGAAACTTGGCAGCAAAAATGAGTATATGGGTTGCACTTGGCAGCCCAAATTTCGTAATCTTATGTTGAAGAGTTCCTTTGCAGGAACACCTTGAATTTTTAGGTTAACTTCTTTTTTCCCTATGTGAATACATGCATTTGGAATGCTAAATCAAACACAGTTTGTGATACCTGTTTGAAACTTGGCTCACTCAATTAGTTCTCAGTGCACTCTCTATGCATTGTCCCCCGCTGAAGTATCCCCAAGCAGAGGCAAGGAAAATACGCTTTCTTATGTAAGTGTTTGCAGAGCTTCCACAAAACTCCCAAGTTTACTGGAATTTCAGCGAATATTTTTTTACTTGATCTTGTTGATCCTAGGTAAGAAAGATGAGTATACCAGTTGCATTTGCCTGCCAAAATTTCGTTCTTCTAAGTTGAAGCATGTGCTTTCAGGAAGACATTGCATTTGGGGGGTTTCTCTTCATTTTAACCTATAGGAATACATGCATTTGGAACTCTAAATCAAACACTGTTTGTGCTAGCTGCTTGAAGCTTGACTCACTCAATTAGTTCCTGGTGTACTCTCTGTGCTTTGTTCCCTGTTGAAGTGGTCCTAAGTGGAGGCGAGGAACATACGCTTTCCTTAGAAAGCATTTACAGAGCTTCAACAGAGCTCCAAGTGAACTGGAATCTCTGCAAATATTTACTCACCTGATCTTGATGACCCTTGTCAGGAAAGATGAGTATACCAGTTGCACTTAGCTACCCAAATGTCGTTCTTCTAGGTTGAAAAGTTCGTTTGCAGGAACACTTTGAATTTTTAGGTTTCACTTCACTTTTCCTTATAGGGACGTATGCATTTGGACTTATAAAATAAAACACGGTTTATGCTAGCTGCTTGAAACTGAAATTCACTCAACTAGTTCTCAGTGCGATCTCTATGCTTTGTTTCTGTTGAAGTAACCCTAAGCAGAGGCCAGGGAAAGAAACTTTCATTGGAAAGCATTTGCAGTGATTGCACAGAACTTTGAGTTTCCTGGAACCTCAGCAAATATTTTTTCACCCTCACTTGTTGTTAACTCGACAGGAAAGATCAGTAGACCGGTTGCATTTGGCTGCCCAAATTTAGATCTTCTAGGTTGAATAGTTGGTTTGCAGGAATACTTTGAAATTTTAGGTTTCACTTCATTTTCCCCTATAGGGATACATGCACATGGAACTCTAAATCAAACACGGTTTTTGCTGTGTGCTTGTAACTTGACTCATTCAACTAGTTCTCAGTGCACTTTCTATGCATTGTTCCCTGTTGAAGTAGCCCTAAGCAGAGGCAAGGAAAACACACTTTCTTTGGAAAGTATTCACCGAGCTTCCAAAAACTCAGAGATTACGGAAACCTCAGCAAATATTTTGTCACCCTATCTTGTTGATACTTGGTAGGAAAAAGGTGTATACCAGTTGCGCTTGGCTGCACAAATTTTGTTCTGCTACGTCGAAGCATTCCTTTGCAGGATGACTTTGAATATTTAGGTTTTACTACATTTTCCCCTCTAGGGATACATGCTTTTGAAAATCTAAATCAAACACGGTTTGTGCTAGCTGCTTGAAACTTGACTCACTGAATGAATTCTCATTGTGCTCTCTACGCTTCGTTACCAGTTTATGTATCCCTAAGCAGAGCAAAGAAAAATGGACTTTCATTTGAACGTGTTTTATAGAGCATCCACAGAACTCAAGAGTTTACTGGACTCTCAGGAAATGTTTTTTCACCCGATCTTGTTGAAACTTGGCAGCAAAAATGAGTATATGGGTTGCACTTGGCAGCCCAATTTTCGTAATCTTATGTTGAAGAGTTCCTTTGCAGGAACACTTTGAATTTTTAGGTTTAACTTCTTTTATCCCTATGTGAATACATGCATTTGGAATGCTAAATCAAACACAGTTTGTGATACCTGTTGGAAACTTGGCTCACTCAATTAGTTCTCAGTGCACTGTCTATGCATTGTCCCCCGCTGAAGTATCCCCAAGCAGAGGCAAGGAAAATACGCTTTCTTATGTAAGTGTTTGCAGAGCTTCCACAAAACTCCCAAGTTTACTGGAATTTCAGCGAATATTTTTTCACTTGATCTTGTTGATCCTAGGTAAGAAAGATGAGTATACCAGTTGCATTTGCCTGCCAAAATTTCGTTCTTCTAAGTTTAAGCATGTGCTTTCAGGAAGACATTGCATTTGGGGGGTTTCTCTTCATTTTAACCTATAGGAATACATGCATTTGGAACTCTAAATCAAACACTGTTTGTGCTAGCTGCTTGAAGCTTGACTCACTCAATTAGTTCCTGGTGTACTCTCTGTGCTTTGTTCCCTGTTGAAGTGGACCTAAGTGGAGGCGAGGAACATACGCTTTCCTTTGAAAGCATTTACAGAGCTTCAACAGAGCTCCAAGTGAACTGGAATCTCTGCAAATATTTACTCACCTGATCTTGATGACCCTTGTCAGGAAAGATGAGTATACCAGTTGCACTTAGCTCCCCAAATGTCGTTCTTCTAGGTTGAAAAGTTCGTTTGCAGGAACACTTTGAATTTTTAGGTTTCACTTCACTTTTCCTGATAGGGACGTATGCATTTGGACTTATAAATCAAACACGGTTTATGCTAGCTGCTTGAAACTGAAACTCACTCAACTAGTTCTCAGTGTGATCTCTATGCTTTGTTTTCTGTTGAAGTAACCCTAATCAGTGGCCAGGGAAAGAAACTTTCATTGGAAAGCATTTGCAGTGATTCCACAGAACTTTGAGTTTCCTGGAATCTCAGCAAATAATTTTTCACCCTAACTTGTTGTTAACTCGACAGGAAAGATAAGTAGACCGGTTGCATTTGGCTGCCCAAATTTAGATCTTCTAGGTTGAATAGTTGGTTTGCAGGAATACTTTGAAATTTTAGGTTTCACTCATTTTCCCCTATAGGGATACATGCACATGGAACTCTAAATCAAACACGGGTTTTGCTGTGTGCTTGTAACTTGACTCATTCAACTAGTTCTCAGTGCACTCTCTATGCATTGTTCCCTGTTGAAGTAGCCCTAAGCAGAGGCAAGGAAAACACACTTTCTTTGGAAAGTATTCACCGAGCTTCCAAAAAACTCAGAGATTACGGAAACCTCAGCAAATATTCTGTCACCCTATCTTGTTGAATACTTGGTAGGAAAAAGGTGTATACCAGTTGCGCT
>NW_027287917.1:0-37828 GCF_047511675.1 Marmota flaviventris
TGATATATTTTTGTCTTTTGATTATAAAAGCAGATACTTTTCATGTTCCTTTCTCTTAAAGTGGTCATTAGAAATCTGTCTGCCATCCCGGCAATTCACACAGAGGGACTGTGATATTGTAGAAACAACATAACACCTTCTGAGATGCTGACAAGTGGCTCTTAGATAATGTCTAAGAATATAATTACTCTCATGATAATTAAGTATGGGAAGAACTAGTTTAGTATAGTTACAAAGTGTAAAAGGAATTTAAAATGTTTACTCGAACGTTAAATACTGTTAATTTCTAAAACATCAAAGTTTTTCCCCTTTGAAATATTTAAGAACTTAAGAGATTTATTCCACTGAGAAAATTTAAAACCTCTAACCCCTGAATGCCTTTCCTTTGAACATCTTAACGCATCACTCAGGAACATCTCTCTTTCTTCTGTTGAGTCTCAACTCCAAGTATCCTTGTTCCTCCCCACCCCATTGCCAGCCTGATAGATTACTCAGAGAAGAATATTCCATGAACAGGCAAGACTCACTGCCACTGTACAGGCACATAATGAAGGGTGGACCATGCACCTTCCTTTACTGTATAGAGACTTAATGATTGTCTTTATTTTCTTCCTTTTCTTCTCCTTTTTTTTTCAGATGGTGCACTTTCAAATGTCTACTATGGTGAAAGACAGATCATGACACTTGGTGATCTGATTACTATTTCAACAAGTTTTCAGCCATTTTCCTGTTTCTAACATCTTCTCAACATGGCTTTCAGAAACATTTGCTATGATTAATTCTTTACCTTGGATATTTCTAACTCTTCCAAAGCAGCCTACCTTTCATATTTGGGATGTATAGAACTGAAGTTATAATATATACAAAAAATAAAATAATTTCCCGCTTTAACAGTTTTATTTTTGTCATGTTCTTTTGCTTTCTCTGAGACCCTGTGAAATTTTTTTTAAAGTCTTGTATGGTTATTTTACTTGTATTTGAATAAAAAGCAGGGGAAATCACTGCTTCAGTTTTACATGTTTATCAGAAGTGCTGTTATTATACTATAATATACATAAATAAATATAAGGACACCCTTCCAAACTGACTTATTGTTTATTTATTTGAACATCACTCTCCACATAAATATTCTTATTACTACCTAAGAGTTTTACTAAGTTTTTTTTTCTTGCTTGGAATAATTCTTTTGAATACTATTCATAAATTACATGTATGGAATTTTAGTATTTTAAGCAAACTCACCATATATCAGTACTTAGAATTTTCCATATTTTTGCAAATTTTATTATATTCTCATGGGAAAATGTGTGTGAGTTTTTCCAAGAGGTATGGCCATTTGAAAAGCATTTTTCATGAAAATTATCCTGTCCTTGTATCATTTGTTTCCCAAATAATCACACAGAGTCACATATGTAACAACACCATTGAATTTTGAAGTGTTCATAAACATTGCTCCATAGCATTAATAATTAAGTCTTATTTAGCATAATTCAGCAAATTACGGGGAAATGGATTATTGCCAAGTCCAACATTTTTCAAGAAAATTGTAACTAAATAGTCCTTTGTGCTGTGCAGCCTCATAGAGGAAATGGCTTTACCATACATGGTCTTTTATTCAAATATCAAATTGAAACATTCTCAGATATGATCACTCAATTAAAAGTGGGCTTTATTTTCTTTGCACTTATGTTAACATATTTTTTATTTTCTGTCCCTGTTTATAAACTTACATCACTAATGGAAAGAAGAATGTGGAACTAGTTCTACTTGTATGTGGATAAATTTACTACATACTAGGCTATTATTTAAAATTCTTAGTCATCACCTTATTTTTCTCCAGTCTCAGATTCTTTCTGTGAATTCTCTGTCCCCAAACTCTACTTGTGCTTTACCTTTGGACTCAAAAGCTGACTCTGATACCAAGTCATTCAAAAGTTACTTAGGCATTCATTCCTCCTACATTTCATTATATAGAACACTGCATTTATTTTATGCCATTCATTGTTTAACAACATGTATTCATAGACTGTATGATGCCAAATTTTAGGGTGCTTTATAAACAGGAACACAGAAAATCTGAAATAACAACTTCTGTTGAATGTTCTACTAGTTTACAATAAAATATTTTCTATAACTCTCTGGACCTTATGCATTATTCCTGATTTTCGTTAGCTAACTCACCACAGAATGCAATTACATAAATATCTGAATCTACTTATATACATAACAATATCTTCATATTGAAAAGAAAAGGGAGATACATTAGGAATAAAGACATCATGTTTTTGTTAGGTAAACTTCTTGTGTTCCAGATGCTTGCTTTTAATAGTAACTCAGTCATTGGAAATCTGTCCATTTTTATTTTTAAACTGACAAATGATTGAAAGCTATGAAACAATTTACTGAGGATGAATTTTGCCTATATTATTACTCTTAAAAATTGACCAAAAAACAAAGTAACTGGATTAATTTATTTTTTTAAAATTCTTTCTTTATAATATACCATTTTACATTTTGTTTTATAATAAGGTTCTAATGAGTGCAGTATGTCTCTTCCCACATTTCTTATATATTTATTTAACATTTTGGTGAATTCACTTTAACAGTCATTTTGCTGTTTTCCTCTTCATTCATAATCAAGATTTATAAATGGGAGTGTTTTATAATTTAATTTCGGATTTTTTTATAAGTTTTGATCTTATCTAACAAATCTGTAGACACTGGATTTAATTCATAGCCTTTTCATAGCCACTTTTTATTTGGCTCTATTAATAAAAATACCATATTCCTGCAGGAAAATCTGAAGAGACCAACTGTGGGAGGTGGGACAAATCACTGGGTGAAGCTTCCAAGAAGATTTTGAAATGGACACACTGAAATAGAAGGGACTTTTTAAAGCTTTCTGTGTTGCTTCTTCATCTACCACCATTTTCCTCATGAATTGTAGACATCCTATCTGAGTGTATAATAGTCATCTTGCAATAATGAAAAGAAAAGTCCCTTGATAATGAAAGCAGAGAAGAAAATAGAAGGATCAAAATTTCCAAACACATTGTTGACCCAGGGCTCCAGTTCCAGAGTACCTATGTTGAGACTGTTAGTCATATGAAACAAAGATTTTACCTTCTTATCTATTTAAGTTTTTATTATCCAGTGTATTTAAATATATCTATTAGTCAGCTTTTTGTCACTGTGATCAAAATATCTGAAAAGAACAACTTAGTGTAGGAAACATTTATTTTGGCTCATCATTTAAGAGGGTTCAGTCCACGTCAGTCAGAAAGGGGAGCAGGGTAAGAAAAGGGCCAGCCTCTAGCGATATTTGCTTTAACGATGCCCCACCTGCCTATGGTTTTCACCCCCTCTTAGTAGCCCATTCAGATTATTAATCCATCAAATGGAATAATCCACTAATCAGGTTACAGCCCTCATGATCTAACCACTTCCTGAAATCACCAACATAGTATATTTTTCTTTTACAAACTTACAAAATTACAGAAAAGTATAGAAAACAATGCAACAAATAAGTAAAGTAATACTGATTTATCAGTTTTGGTTTTTTTTTTAACTTCTTACCTGAGTTTGCTCAAAAAAGTTGAGCAAAATCTCTGGACATTGACATGTTGGGGACTGTTTTAGTTAACATTTTCGCTGCTGGGACTAAAAGGATCCAACCAGCACAATAACAGAAGAGGAACAGTTTTTTAGTCCATAGAAGGCTGGCTCCATTCCTAGAGATGAGGCTGAACATCATGGCAGAGTGTGTGGCAGAGGGAAGCAGCTCACAACATGGTGACCAGGACGACAGAGACTCCACTCTCCAGATACAAATATATACACCAAAGCCATGCCAAAATTCTCATCTCCTCCAGCCACACCCTACCACTTCAGTTAACACTCAGTTAATCCCTATCAAGGGAGTAAATCTCACAACCCAATCAGTTTTCCTCTGAGTCATCTGGCATTGGCTCACCCATGAGCTTTTGGAGGATACCTCAAATCCAAACCATAATAGGGACCAAGTATTTAAACACATGAACTTTGATGGACATTCTAAGTCTCAGCCATAATAATATATTTGTTTATTTTTTATATAACAAATTTATGATCATGTTTTTTATGAATAATACTAATGTAATTTTAATAAGTTAATGCTTAATTATTATGCTTTAATAATAATTATTTCATAATTTTTATACTCAATGATTCATAAGTGCATTTTTCCAAATAAGAGACAAGCTTCTTCTGTGTCAGGGAAAGACACAAATTTAAATTTTTATTCTTACCAGTATACGAATTATATAACAAACCTTAACACACTGAAGAATATGCAGTATATTTTTCTTTCACAAACTTACAAAATTGCAGAAAAATATAGAAAACAATGCAACAAATAAGTAACCTAATGCTGATTTATCAGTTTTTTATGCATATTTTAAAATCTGTTTTAAAATAAAACAACATGATGGAATGTGGACAAATATTTAAAGTCTAAATTATTCTGTTCCATTCAGTAGTCACTTGGTAAATGTTGTTATTTAAATTTGAATTAATTAACCACATATATAAGTGAAAATAAGTTCCTGATTGTTATTGTTTGTTAACTTCATATGATACCTTAGAATATGAACATTAGAATCAGCACAGAAATATCTACTGAAAAATGCTTTTCTAAAACACTAGTTTTAATTTTTGATTATTATTTTTTCTACACAAATATTGTGATAATGTTACTTCACACTAATAATTGCTATCTTAAATCATTTTCATATGACAAACACTGGTTGACATATGAATTTCAGGACCCAGCTTATAAAAATCCTAATGAAAAACAGTGACGTAGACATCAATACAAGGGTAATAAAAAGATTTATTGGAACTTAATTCCTGATGAAGAAAGTGACATATAGTGAAAGTGAGTTAATTTCCTGAAAAAAACATAGGTTACAAAATTGAAATTTAAACCCAATGTTTCTAGTTCTGAATCTTTTTGCTTCAAGGATTACATCACCTTGTTATCTAGCTTAGAATATGATATCATATATGCAGATTAGAAGGAAGAGAACAGATATTGCAACCACCCCTGCAAATTTGCCCTTCCAAGGAGCAGAAATTAAAAGTTCATGAGACAATAAGTTATGAGAATGATTCACATAAACTCAGAAGAATTTCCAGATACTATAAAATAGTTGCTATTGACACTGAATTTATTTACAAGTAACCTACTTCCAAAAGAGACTTAGGTAGATGTAGAATTTTATAAAATGCTTTCAATATTAAAATATATTCATAAGAAAATGTAGAGGGGAAATTGTCAAAAACTGAAAATTGTGAGTTTTTTTTTTTCTGGAAAATTTATTAGTTAGTTTCCTAAGTGCTTCTGGAATACACAGGACCCCTAGGTCTTATTACTCCTATAATAAGAGCTTCATGCTTTTGAAGCTCTTATCAGGAATTAATTTCCATTTCCCCTTGTCTCCAAAGTTCCATAGAGATGATCACTATTGGCCCAGAAGAATTTTTCCAAATGGTAGATCTGTGCTGCAGGTGATGAATCTTAGTTTAGGAAATTCCCACATCCATACAAGAGACACTGGAAAACCTGTATGGCCTGCAGCAAAAACATTATCTTTCAGCAGGAAAACATTGTTCCTTGCCCAAGAGGGTGATACTACCTGTCTTCTCCAAGGCTGTTTTCTCTACAGATATTTTTGAAAAGACAGTCTGAGAAAAAAAGCTATCACCAAATGTGTAGTGATGCCTAGGGGAAATGTTAAACAAATTCAAGGCAATAAACAACAGAACTTTCCTCTGAACTTTATGTATGTACAATGTTAGGATCTTACCTAGCATTTTACATGTAATGAAAAAAAAAGCCCAGTTGTTCATCAAAAGACAGAAACCTTTTCTTGACAATGAGCTATGAATGTATTTTGTTATGAGGAGACTATGTAATGGAAAATTAGGAAAAGGATCGAATTAAGTTTTTGGTTTTATTAATAAATTTAACTGGTATTCCACACGTAGGTTTTTTTCTATATTTGTTGTCAATTAATTTGAAGGCATTAGAGAAAAGAACAGCTCTGTAAAATAAAAGATTTAATAAATGTAAAACTGGGAGTAGATTTATTGCTGATTGACAGGTGACTTGATTTTAGCATTATAATGTTCTACAACTGTGGAAACTATATTCTCTGTAGCTCAAAACTTTTGAAATACTTCATTTACATAACTGATAATGTTCTTTCAAAGTAATTAAAAATATTCATTCCTTGGTATTATGCCTCAAAATTGGATCGTGCTTTATAACTTTCATATGACTTATTTTAAAGAGTTTGATTACCACTTTAAATTATACTGTCCTTTTAAAGAATAAAATTGAGGTTTAGATTGTCCTGAAATCAGACAGTAGAAAATCTTTGTCTTTATGAGAATTTTCAAAAGTTATTTTATTGAAAACTGTGTTAGATTTTTGTTACTGTAATCAAAGTATCTTACAAGAACAACTTACAGGAGCAAAGATTTCCTTTGGGGCTCACAGTTTTCAGAATATTCAGTTCATGGTCAGTCAGCTCCATTACTCTGGCCTGAGGTGAAGCAGAACATGAAGAGAGCTGCTCTGCTCATGGCAGCTGGGAAGCACAGAGTGAGGAAGGGACAGAAAGTTGAAAACCCCTTACAGGGCACACTCCCAGGGAGCTGATTTCTCCAACTGGGTCCCACTTTCCAGCAGTCTATTTAGGCTTCAGTGGATTAATCCACTGATGAGGACAAATCCCTCACTATCCAATCACTTCCAAAAATTTCCCTTCTGAGCACATGAGACTTTAGGAAACATTCCAGATTCAAACCATAAAGGAAAGCAACATTTTTTTTGAATAAAAATATACCAAAAGTAAAAAAAAAAATATGCATAAATGTCATAGCAATTTCTATAAGATCTATTCTTTTGTGAATTAATTTTTTTATGGATATGAAGCATCCAATTATAACACCTAACAAAATAATCTATCAAGGTACAGCAGCAACTGCACATCACTACAGAAAATTAAAAATCTCTATGCAACATTTTAAAATGTCTGGAATCAGACAAGAAATCTTCACCATCTCAGATACTACTATAATTTTCTATTTTCTTTTTTGTATATGCAAACATCTCCTTATGATAAGAACTTGCAATTAATCCACTTGAGTAAAGAGGAAATTCATTCTGAAAAGCAATTTTAGTTAGCATTCATCATTGTTTTACAGAACATTGAACATGATTTTATTCATTTCTCTAATTCCATTTAATTAACAATATTTACAAGTGTAACCACATTTCAAGATCCAGGAATACAGAAAACAAATAAATAAATAACTGTGTAGCCACAATAGATACATCATAATTTCTCTTCTAAAATTCATGGAGTTGACAAATAGGATAGAGCCTATTCTCTGGAACCTTTCTAATCAGAACCACAGTTAATTTGTAATACAACAGCTGTTAAGGATTACAATCCAGTAGTTTATCCTGGACTAGACATATTAAGTGTACATGTGAATCTCCATTCAGAAACCTGGAGCAGGAAACAGTTTCCTAGGAAGTTAAGGAAAAAATGTGTATATAGTGGTACTTCACAAGTAGGTTAACCACATTAAATGATAATACATAAATACATTGTCTATACTTGATTTTTTCTTTCTTAAATTTTAAGTTAAATTTCTTTTATTTGATACATAAAAATATAAAAATTTATGTGGCAATCTGATGTTTAAATAAGTGCATAAATTGTGAAAAGTTTAAATTAGGGTACACATCTATTTTCTCACTTTTTTTTTAAATAGAGAGAACACTTAAAACACTTCCTTCCAGCTTTCTAAAACAGTGTATTATTTGTCAGAAGCCGTGATTTGAATTACAGTATCTGACTGATTAGGGGCAGGAGTGTGCCTGCTCTGGGAACTCCTTGCATCAGGCATGAGTTGAGACTGCCCAGTTGCTATGGTGACGCTCTGTTCAAAGGAGGTTCTGTTTGTGGCGTTGGAACGGTCTGTCTTGACCCTGAGTTCAGACACCAGCTGCTGGGGACAGAGAATTATGAGTGCAAGTTGATAATGATAATTGGACCACAAGTCTTAGACCTGGTCGTCCTGCTTGCTAAAGAAACTTTCTCACAGAAAACCCTTCTGATCTTAAAACCTACACAATAAACACGCTAAACTAGTTCTTGGTTATTCATCCTTTATCAGGGGACCAAGAACCATGTGGCCTTAGCTTTTTCTTTGTATCTGTCTTTCCTCCATTCCCCACTGCCCCTCACCACTCTTGTAAAATAGTAGCTGTACAGTTCCCAGCAATTATTATTAACTATAGTCACTCTACTGTGTAACAGAACAACACTACAATTTCTTATTTTCAAGTAACTTACTACCCATTGACCAGCCTTTCCTCATGCCTAGATCTCATCTACTCTCTCAAGCCACTGGTAACCAGAGTTCTTCTCTTAACTTTTATGAGATCAACTTTTCATAGATTCCACTTATCTGTGAGATCATGCAATACTTCTCTTGATGTACCTGGATTATTTCACTTAACAAAATATTTTCTAATTCCATGCATGTTGACACGAATGATAGGATTTCATTTTTTTATTGATGAATAGTATTCTGCTGAACATATGTACCACATTTTTCCTTATCCATTTATCAATTAATGTATGCTTCAGTTGTTTCCATGTCTTGGCTTTGTGAATAGTATTTCAATGAGCATAGGAGTGCAGATTTCTCTTTGATATATCCATTTCATTTCCTTTAGATATATACCTAGGGGTGTGATTGCTGGATCATATGCTAATTCTGTTTTTTATCTTTTTGAGAAAATCTCATACTGTTTTGCATAATGGCTGTTCTGATATACATCATGACACACAATGCAAAGATTTTCTTTATTTCACATTTTTCCAGCACCTAGTATCTTTAGTTAGTTTGTTTTTTAATTCCTATCAATAAGGTAATATCTTATTGCATTTTTGATTGGCACTTCCTGAGAAATATCTATTTACCTATTTACTTCCTACTTTTTAATCTGGCTTTTTTATTGAGGTTTTCTTTTTGGTTCATTTTATATTCAGGATATTAACCCCTTGTAAAATAAGTAGTTTGCAAATATTTTTCCCCATTCTGAAGGTTACCTCTTTACTTTGAAGATTGCTTCCTTTGCTATGAAAAAAATTAGTTTTATGTATTCACATTGGTCAATTTTGCTTTTGTTGCCTCTGCTTTTGAGGTCTTGTTCAAAAATAAGTTTGCCAACTTCAACATCCTGAAACCTTTCCTATCTTGTCTTCTTCTAGAAGTTTTATAGTATCAGGTATTACATTGAAGACTTTAATCCAGTTTCAGTTGATATTTTTACCTGTTGAGAGTAAAGAATTTAGTTTTATTTTCCTGCACTCGTATAGCAAACATTCTCAGAACCATTTATTGAAAAGTGTGTTTTCACCAATGTGTGATTTTTGTATCTGTATCAAAATTCAGTAGTAGAATAGAACAGAGAGCCCAGGAATAGTTGCTTTTATTATATTATTGCTATCATTGTTGTTATTCTCTCAGAGATGAAACAAATCTCCTAAGATTTGGAAACAGCATATAAGCCTTTTTCATTTTTCAAAGTCATTCTCTTTCCACAAATTTTGATGTTCCCAACTGTTTTTTTTTTCTTCTGGTTTATCTCTCTTTTCTTTCTTAGTACACTTTATTTTTAGAACAGTTTTAGGATCACAGAAAGATTAGGCCGGGACCTATATTTGTTACATATTTTCTTCTTCAACCCACACATTGCATTTCTCATTCTTAATGTTCCCTACCTGTATACTGTGTTCCTCACAATTAATAAACCAATGTTGACAAATCATTAAGATCCAGAGTCCATAATTTGCAGTATGATTCGCTCTTGGTGTTCAACCTTTTCTGGGTGTGGAGAAATGTCGAATGACAGGTAAGTACGATTATAACATCATATCCGGATATTTTCATTAGTCCAAAAATTCTGTAGTCTGCTTATTCATGTCTCCCTCCCTCCTTCCCTCTAGTCCTGGGCAACCATGGATCTATTTAAGTGTTCACTCTTTCCATAATTTTTCCTTTTCCAGAATGTCATTTACTTGTAATCATACAGTATGGAACCTTTTCGGATTTGCTTCTTTTACTTAGCAATATGCATTTGTTTCCCACATGCATTTTCATGGCTTGAGAGTTCGTTTCTTTTGATGCTAAATAATATTCCATTATCGGAATGTGTCAGTATTGATTTATTCCTTTACTTACTGAAAGAAATCTTAATTATTTCCAAGTTTTCTAATAATAAAAAAAGCTGTTATAAGCTTCCATTTCCAGGTTTTTATGTGGTCTTGTATTTTCATCCCTTTGGGTAAATAACAAAAGTGTAATTATTGTAATTCCTATTAGTAAGGTGAGAACATGATTTATTTTGTAAGAATTAACCAACCAGTCTTTCAATGTTGATGTATCAATTTGCATTCCCACAATCCTTGAAGAAGAGTTCTTATTACTCCATGACTTTGCCAGTAATTTCATTTATCAGTGTTTGGGATTTGGGCCATTACAGGAGGTGTATAGTAATGGCTCATTATTGTTTTGATTTACATTTACCTGATGACCTTATCACTTAGAGCATATTTTCATATTTTTATTTGTTATTCATTTATGTGGGGTATGTTAAGGCCTTTGTCCCATTTTTAATCAAGTTGTTTCTACTTATTGTTGATTTTGAAGAATTCCTTTTATATTTTCAATGAGTCCTCTGACAGCTATTTATTTTGCAAATATTTTATCTAAGGTTTTGACTTAATTTTTTATTTTCTCAACATCTTAGACAGTAGATATTTTTGTTTAATAAAGTTCCAATTTATCATTTATTTTCCCATGGTGTTGCATTTTTTTATTTAAAAAGTCATTACAAAGCAAAGATAATTTCAATTTTCCCCTATGTTACTGTCAGGAGTTTTATAGCTTTGCATTTTATATTTAAGTTTGTGGTACATTTTCTTCTATTTTTGGGGGAAGTATGTAAAGTCTTTATTTTGCTGTGGATGTCCAGTTATTGCTTCTCTAATTGTCATAAAGACTATCATTTCCCTATCTTATTGATTTTGCTCTTTGGTCAAAAATCAGTTGGTTATGTCTGTGTGGATCTACTTCTGGCCTCTCTGTTCTGATCCACTAATGTATTTGCATATTATTTCATCAGTATTATACAGTTTTGATTACTGTACCTTTATAGTAAGTCTTAGGGTGAAGAGATGTCAGTCATTCAAATTTTCTTGTCTTTCTATATCTTATTGGCTATTCTGGTTATTTTAACTCTCCATATAAACTTTCAAATATTTTGTCAATAGCCACAAAAATTTCTCCAGGATTTGTATTGGTGTTTCATTGCATGATTAGCTCAAAATTAAAACAACTGACATTTGAAAATTTTTATGATTTGGATATGAGGCTTACAATATGCTCATGTAAGAAACAATGCAGAAATGTTCAAAGGTAAAAAGAATAGATTATGAGAGTAATAAACTAATCAGTGGATTAATGCTTCTGATAGATTAATGATTTGAAAGGAAGATGTAGAAAGTAAGTAAAGGAAGTACATCAGTGGATATATGACTTTGGGAACTATGCTCTGTCTCTGGATCCTTGTTCTCTCTGCCTTATGACTGCCATGAGATGAACAGGTTTATTCTGTCATTCCCTTCTGCCATGATGTTCTGTCTCATCTCATGTCCAGAGCAATGGAAGCAATTAACCATGGACTAAGACCTCTGAAACTGTGAGCCCAAAATAATATTTCCCTCCTTCAAGTTGTTCTAGTCAGATATTTTGGTCACAGAGACACAAAACTAACAAAGTAATATGGAAACCTTCTATCCATGATTTGGAGCAACTATTCATTTATTTAGTCTTTTTTTTTTTTTTTTTTTTTGACTTCCATTATTAGAATTCTGTAAGTTTTACTACATAGATCTTTCACATAACTTGTAAATTTGCTGTAGTCTCTTAGTATTCAGGAGTTTGTCAATTTTTTTTTGCATTTCATACATACATAATCATGTTATTTGTAAATAAGGAAAATTTTACCTTCCTTCCCAATTTGTATGACTTTTCTTGCTTTTTCTTTTTCTTTCTTTTTGTCTTTCTTTGTATTTTTTTTGTTTTTATTCAGTTAGCAAGGAATTTCAGAAAGATGTTAAAATACATGAATAAGAAAGAACATTTTTCCTGTTTTTCTGATCTTAGAAAAATTTGAGTTTCTCACATAACTATAATGTTAGCTATTTTTATAGATATAGGTTTTTATAAATACTACTCATTATGAAGTTGATAAAGTTCCTCTTTATTCTTCATTTACTTAGGTTTTTCATAAATGAATATTGTTCACGTTAAATGTTTTTCTGCATCCAATATGATTTATTTTTTGAAACCCATTAATGTGATAGGTTACCCTAATTGTATTTTAAACGCTGAGCCTACTTCTCAAACCTAGGATATATTACAGTTGGTCAAGATATACACTTCTTTGAACACTATCATGTTTAGAAATCAAAATTGCATATTAGACTTAAGAAATTCTATCATAAACTACTAATATAAAAATGGTGTGGTCAGTGGTTTCTGACACATGAAGAAAAGTTGGCTTCTGATTTTACTTCATAAATTTATATTCCTTACATTTTCTTTTTTTTAAAAAAATAACAATTATACTTTTAGACAGAACAAGTAAATGCTGGCAAATAAACTGCCTTAAAATTCAAAGCAAAACCAGGGATTTTTTCAATGAACAAACATACTAAGCTCCATACTCCTTTATTGCCTACTTTCTGGGCTTATCTGCCATTGCTTTCAAGAAAAATAAAGTATAAAATATTTGTAGAGTAAAAATTGTAAGTTATTTGAAGAAACTATAAAAATTCATTAAACTCTTCACTCCCTCACAAACAGGCATGAAGCATAGGAAATCCTTAACACAGCTCTCTAACATTAGTGTAATATTCCTTTAAAGTTGCAAATATGAAAAAAAATAGTGCAGATCAGAAATTTAAGCATCACACATAAAAATAATATCAACTAGGAATATATGTAAAAAAGAGGGTCAAATTCAAGAAACAATCTGAATCAACAATATAAAATAAACTTAGCAGTGAAGAAGAAATTGCTACAAGCCCAAAGAAAAATATACGTAACCAAATATACACGAATGAAGAAAATAGAAATAAAGAAAAGTAGTTAAATAGAGCAAAAACTATAGAGATTCAAATGTAGACATTTAAAAATTAATATTATTACTTTTAACCAATTTATTCTCAGTTGAAGTCAGATCAAATGGATAAATATGTGTTATAAACTAAATTACCTGATGTAAATCATTCTTATGCACTGAATTCATCTGCCGATTGACATAACTTTTTATTAAAATTATCAAGATTTTATAGAAGAAGAATATGTAAGGGAAAGTGTCTGATATAGAATATGTCCTAGCAAATAACCTGCAGCAATAAAAACAAAATTAAGTATTTATTTTCAATTATAATTCAAAATTAAGATTATTTCCTGAAACCCCCATGTCAGATTATTTTAATTACTTTTTAATATTTTAGCTAATAAGGAAAACCAAGGAGATTTTATTAAAGGGAATTTTCTATAAATTCTGTTGCCCAGAAATCAGACACGGAAATCGAAAACTATGTAAGAAGTAGAGCTTTCAAAATAAACACTATGCAAAGTTAAATAAAACCTCTTTGAGTGGAAGAAGCAGATTTGTAATGCAATCAGATGAAGTTTGAAAGTAATCTTATATGGAAGTCTGGGGCTGGATTGTTATACACATCAAATGGCAGCATCTACAAACTCACCCCTTGATGTCACTTCTCTTATTTCAGAGGATATATATATATTTCAACTTTATTAATATATGCTTTATTTTCAACTTCCAAAATATATCAGAATTAATGTACACATGCTTATTAAGAAATATAACTAACTTTCAAAAATATAACAGAAAATATGAGGAAATTTAGTTCAGGTCCATTAGTATCTATCAACATGAACACATAAAGCAAGCTTCTTATGGGGATCTTCTTAGACAGTATCTTCTATATGTCAAGGGCTGATTACTTTATATTTCACCACTTCCAACCTATTTTATGGAAAATATGTTTAAAATGATTATATTTGAAAATATTTGGGATTTCAGTGATGATTCTTCTTCACTTATGGGTTGAGTATATTTTCATGCAATGGAATCTGTTATTCTAAATGGTGTCATTTTAAATTGCATGTCATATCTTAATAAAATATTAGTAGAAATTAATTGTCAAGGCTAGATCTAGCAATGTTTCCTGTTAAATAATGGGATAAAAAACACTATTACTTATACAATAAAGATTTGAGATGGAAGTGGTAGCAGAAATATAATAATTGTCCCAAACAATGGAGTAATTAAAATAATTTTTCAATATTTATTTGGATATATTTGGTTTGCAAAATTTATACAACTAAATACTAAATATTTACTGGAAGATATGATAATTCTTTTAGTAAACATTCTCTTAGATGTAAGATTTCATTTCTTGCTTTTGAGATTTTCTTTTCCAATTCTTGCACTATTGAACAGATCAGACCTGGGTTGCAGATGTGATTATGCAGAATGCATATACTTTCTTTTAATTGCATATGACAATTAATTTAGGTGTATGAAAGTGATTGTTAACCTAGTCTGAAAAGTGCAATTTTTGTAAAAGCTGTAGAAAATGTCCACAGGAATTTTCAAATAGAGACTTGTAATTTCCATACTTCCTCTTCATTGAGCTATTCTCATTACTATAAACTCCTGCATAAAAATAATTACAGACCTCATCAGGGTATCAGAAAAACCATTTAATGAGCATGGAATACCTTAGTTCTATAATTATCTGTTCAAAAGTATAATTAAAGTAGTTTAATATTTTTCTTCCTTTCTTCTTGTACATATCAATGTTGAATTAATAGTATTCCTGCCATTTGAAAATAAATACAAATTTAATATAATATTTTGATCATGTGAGAGAATGCTGAATATCAAATTTATAAAACATATATTTTCCTGTATTAAAAATGAAAAATATCCTATTATGTTTTTCATTTCCACCTTAATAAGTCTAAATATTCTGCTTTAACTCTTTTGAAAGATTAGTACTACACTTATGTCTCTTTTCATGTAATTAATCATAAAAAGATTAGTAAATGAAAGTCTTACTAAGATATTGAACATAATAGATTTTAAATCACAATGTTATTTATTAATTATTACACTTGTGTACTGCAACTTTCTTGAAATATAAGTGATATACAAATATTTGTATGTATTTTTATGTACAATTTATTAAATTTATATATGTAATATATATTATAACCATGTATAATATGTATTATATACATATAAAATTGTGATACTATCACCACAATTAATTTAACTCTCATGTTCAACAGTTCCAAAAATTTACTTGTGTCCTTTCGTGTGTGCTGTTATGTTACTTGCCATAAGATTTACTCTCAATATATTTTGAATTCTATCATATTGAAATTGCTAATTACGGACACAATATTATATAGCAGATCTCTAGAACTTTAAATTTTTACTCACTGAACAACCACTTTCCATTTTATCCAGTTTGTTAGTCACCATTCTATTACTATAATGAAATACCTGAGATAATCAACTTAAAAAGAGGAAAAGTTTAACTTTGGAGGTTACATCCCATGGTATGTTGGTCCTATTGCCTTTGGCCATGTGACTAATCAGTACATTATAGCATGAGCAGATGTGAGTAAAATTGTTTGCATCTGGGCTGTAAAAGAAGGAGAAGGAAAAAGAGAAGGAAAGAAAGGAAGAAAGAAGGAAATAAAGGAAGAAAGAGGAAGGCAAAAAAAGTAGAAGTAGGCATGGGGTCCTATTATCCCCTTCAAAGCCATTCCTCCAATGACCAAAAGACTTTCCACTAAGCCTCACATGTCCAACGACCTCCCAATCCTGATATGTGTGGGCACTATCTTTTATTGATCTGTCTCTTGTGGGACACTTACTCAAATTATAGCAATCACTATTTTATTCTCTGTGTCTATGAATTGGACTACTAAGGATACCTCATATAAGTGGAGTCATGCAGTGTTTTTTGCTTTGGAGACTAGCTGATTTCACTTTGCATAATGTTCTCTGTGTTCATCCCGTTTTTGCAAATAACAAATTCTCACCATAATAAGTCTAAATATTCAGCTTTAGCACTTTTGAAAGATTAGTACCACACTTATAACTCTTTTCATATAATTTCTTTTAATATAATTAATCTTAAAAAGATTACTATATAAAAGTCTTACTAAGAGGTTGAACATAATGGATTTTAAATAACCATGTTATTTATTAATTATTACATTTGTTTATTTACTTTTGTACACTGTTAACAAGAATGAAAAATGGTGCAGCAACTATGGAGAAAAGTAGAGATGTTTCTCAAAGACGTTAAAGATAAAACTACTTTATGATCTAACAATGATACTTTGGTACATATATCCAAAAAAATTGAAATCATGGTCTCAAAGAGATATCTACACTTTCATGCTCTTTGTAACAATATCGACAACAGCCAAAAGTTTATTTGACAGATAAATGAGTAAAGAAAAATTGGAATGTACTTAATGAAATATCATTAAGCAACATGTAACATATTTCAATGAACCATATGTTTAGGAATATTTATTATTACCAAGAGCACACCTAATAATTTTCTCTTAAATATTTGGTAATTATAGCAATTATTAGCATAGTAAGTCTTTCATACAGCAGTAGTATCAGAGATTTCTCCTTTTATTTTTTCATATTGATATTATTTTCCTTTTCAGTCCTCCAACCCCCCCTCCCCCCAATTCATTCATTGTTTTCTGGAAAAATTGTTTATAAGTAATCCACAAAGGGGTGTCAGTTTGTTCTTTCCAAGACACATTTTTAAAATAGGAAAAACTTACCTAACTTCTACATATATAGGGCATTGTTTCTATTTCACATATGAGGAAATTAAGATGGCAATTTTGGGGTAATATTCATTATAAGAAAATGTATGATATTCAAAATCAGTTTTTTATGGATTCCATAAATACTTCTTAATCTGTTTATTGAAGTGACTCTTCACCTTGTTGGAGCAGGCAAGGTATTTGATGTCAGCAATCCTCTTCCCTAGTAACTATGCTGAGAGGCTTGGATCTATTGAATTTAGCAGCAATCTCAGGTCAGCTCTTGTTTTTGATGCTGTGGCACTTTTTACTTCCTTCATATACCTGGCAGTGAGAAATTTAATGAATTGTTGTGCTTGCTGAAATATGTGCTTATCATCAGGCATGCAACCAAAATTGCCTTTTCAGATAGTACTGTGGACAAAATTAAAGTCTCACTATTTACTTTGGAGAACTGTCCTTGAACTCAGTTGTAATTTAGATGAGTCTCCATATTTTGCTCTTGTTGGTCATTTTTAAGACTCTCAATGGTCATTTTTTTCTGTTTATATAAATCATACATCCTGAAAATTATATCTTTTAAAATGTATCATTTTATGTTTCTGAAATGTCTGGCTTCACACCAAGGCAGTCACTGAAGATCAATTGTTCTCCAGAATAAGAAAAAAATCAGGTACCCCACACTCTGGAGCATTCAGCTGTCAATTTAAATATGCCATTTTTGCAGAAAAGATAGAGACTTTCTGTGACATGCTGTTTTGTAAATCAAAATAACAATAGTGACAATAAAATAGTTTTTAATAACTGGATGCCTCCTATGGGTCAGTCAGTGTGCCAAGTGCTCTTTTACAAGCATTACCTTTAATCTGTGTGATAATATGTTAGTGTAGCGATTATCACTCCCAGTTCATAGCAGAATAACAGAGGTTTAGAAAGATTAAGAGATTTTTCTCAACATTTGCAGAGCTAGTAAATTGTATATTTTGCAATCTTAGCCCCAGGATGTTTGCCTTTAACATCAATAATCTGGGGACAACACACATATAAAGGAATATTATAAATGCATGGCATTTGAAATTTTCAGAGAAAGAATTTTAGCCATAATATGTTTTCTTGACATAAAGTCATTTACTCATATAATGGTGAAAAATAAGATATGATTAGGTCATGGTGCCTTGGAATGCTGCATTTCTTAGGCAATGAGTGGAAGAGTTTCTAGACTCCTGTTTTACATTTTTGTTTACTGCATGTCCATGCTACCCATCAATCTATTCTGCTAACTTCTGTGTTGTAGTGTCATTTGCTTCCTCCTCCTCCTCCTCCTCCTCCTCCTCCTCCTCCTCCTCCTCCTCCTCCTCTTCCTCCTCCTCTTCTTCTTCTTCTTCTTCTTCTTCTTCTTCTTCTTCTTCTTCTTCTTCTTCTTCTTCTTCTTCTTCTTCTTCTTCTTCTTCTTCTTCTTCTCCTCCTCCTTCTCCTTCTCCTTCTCCTTCTCCTCCTCCTTCTTCTTCTTCTTCTTTTTTTTATAAGCAACCTGAGTGGTCTTATTTAGGCTAGTATGCTACTGGACACATTGAGTCTTCAGTTCAGACTTAGATTCTAAGGTCCAGCCCTCAAATCAAATTAAAAAAAAAGAAAGAAAGAAAGAAATACGCTCAGTGAAGTATCCTTACTAAAATCAAATTGGATCTATCATTGACAACCAAGTATTATGGACTGTTTGTGTCTCTCCCCACCCACCACCAAAAAATTATACATTGAAATCTAATCCACATTGGAGGTGGGGCCTTTAGGAAGTAATTAGACCATAGGGCAGAGGCCTAAAAAATGAGAATTGTGTTCTTATAAGAAGTCAGTCCAAGCCCAGCCGGGTGGGCAAAGCCTATACCAGTGACTTCGGAGGCTGAGACAGGACTGTGAAATCAGAGCCAGCCTCAGCAAAAGTAAGGTGCTAAGCAATTCAGTGAGACCCTGTCTCTAATAAAAATACAAAATGTGGTTGGGGATATGGCTCGGTGATTGAGTGCCCTGAGTTCAATCTTCAGTACCAATTAAAAAAAGAAAAAGAAAGAAAGAAAGCTCTCAGATTTCCATACTCCAGACTATGAGAAATAATTTTATATTGCTTGTAAGTCACCCAGTCTTATATGATACTTTGTTACAATGGTCCAACTGACTAAAACGTTCAGTTTTGTTCCTTCCATACTAAAACCACACCTCCACATTATATTCCAAATAAAATATCTGGTAGACATCACTAGCTCATGTCTTATCATTAAACATTTCCAACCAGTAAAAAAGTCCTGCAAATTTTACATGTTTAGTATTTATTGACCCATCCTCTGCTACCCACTCCCTTCCTGTGTTGCTGCTCCTACATTGTTAAGCTTTTATCATTTCTTATTTGATTTGTTTAAATAATTTTCTCTAGGTCTTTTTTCCACTCTTGTCCTGTCTCATCTCTGCACACATCTTCTATGTTGTGTTTTTCCGGTGCAAGATAATCATGTCAATTGTAGGTTAAATCCTACTAGTGTCTTAATGCTGCCACCCAGCATGAGACAGGATTCTAGTTATTAGTTGCATCTATCCATGTTTTTCCTCATAACCTATTTTGGAGACTAGAATAATGGTCTCAAAGATGGCCCTCTGTGAATTTTATCCTAATTCTCAGAATTTGGGATTCTGTGGCTTGAAATGGCAAATAGGACTCTGCCAATGTGATCTGGAGAGATGGTTGTAAGGAGGAAAGACTATTTTAGATTATCCACTAAGCCCAAGGAAACCACAGGAGTCCTGAAAAGTAAATGAGGTAGAAGGTTAATACTGAGATGTGACTAGAAAAAAATGAACCCAAAGATATGGGATTGCTTAGGAGGTAGAAATGGTTAGACTATATATGGTATCATAAGGACTTTGAAAAAACCATGCTCTGCAGACATCTCAGTTTCAGCTGAGAACCATGTCAGATTTATGACCTGCAGAACTGAACATAATAAATGTGTGCTGTTTTAAGGTACTACATTTGTGGCAACTTGTTACAGCACCCGTTAAAAAAATAACTCCCCTATGATCCAGACCCCTGCATTACTTGCATTTTCCTGAGCTGACTAGATTGTTTGACAGCTTCAGGTGTGTGTTTTCTCAACTTTCTTTTCTTTTGTTTGAAATTATTTCCTAACACAATTACAACAGCTACCTAGTCTATGTGTATTTCTTTGATCAATAATCATATTTGAGCACTGTGTTCTTTTTTCTACCATAATATTCATTCCGTTTTATTCTAACACATATTAAGCCCTTTTACTTTACACTTACTATTACTTCAGTTCTTCTATATTTGTTATTAAATTGTAGGTAGGAAATATATATCTCTTTAACACTTTTCTGCTGTAAAATCTGAATCATAGTGTGTGAATAATGAAAGCCTGATATTTTGTTTAAGACACAGAAAATATAAAGAATTAATTCAATGTTTCCATGTAACAGTGGTTTTCACACACAAAAGAAAAGTCAGCTGCTGTTACTGGGGAAATCTCTAACTTGAAGAATATGATCATCAAGCGGTTACTGCTTTGGTCAACTGGTGAGTGTGTATGGTGAGCGGGTGTGTAGTGTGTGTGTGTGTGTGTGTGTGTGTTTATGTGTGTGTCCGAGAGAGAAAAAGGGACAGAGAGGCAGAATCACATACTCACCCACACACACACACACATAGATAGAGAGGGAGAGAATTAGTGTTTGGAGACAGGCATCATAAAATATTTTTTTATATACTAAAGCATCAAGAAGAAAATCCTCTTTGAAAAGTCTTGCTTTATACTAGTAAAGTTGAAAATATGCGATTCATCTACAATGTTAAAATCGTGATTCAGAAAGAAGTCAAATTCTTTATCAATATATTTGTGAAAAATAGGTACAATTCAAGTGGAGTACCTATGCTGTTTCCAAATCCAGAATTTCAGCAATTCATATAAAAAACAGAACTGTTCCTTTTGAGGTTCAGGTATGAAAATTTAGAATGGGGCTGTCTACTTACATGTTTGACAAATCACTCTATGAATAATTTTGATTCCAAAAATGTAAAGATAGATGAAATTTTGTGATAGCAAAAGAATTCAGTTTATTTACTTTCTAATGTTCACATAGACACTAGCTAACAAGATAGGCAAAAGAAAAGCTCTCTGAAGATCTTCTTTTTCTTTTTTTCTTTTTTTGGGGGGTACTGTAAAACTCCAATGTCATTCTTCAAATTATATTTTCAGTTTAGAAGTTTTAATTCAGAGTTTTTGCTCACTCTGGAATTTTCTGGTATTTTAGAGTATTCTACATATTTCTTAGTAGGATGAATTACTTTTATAATAAGCTAACAAAATAAACCTAGTCAAAGATGATAAAAATTATACTACCTACTTATACTTTGGTATATAAGTAGTTATAAAATCTGATGTCCATGTCTAGGCTGCTAAATCAGGGGATCTACAGTTATTTTATGAACATATTTGGCAATTAATGGTAGAACTATGTCAATAAGAAAGATTCATTCACATTTCTCTGAGAATATATAGTTTCAATTATTTTCATTCACTCATGCATTCATTTAAGAAATATTTTTGAGGTCCAGTTCTGAATAGGTACTTTCAAAATATTAACAATATAATAGTGAATAAAATAGCTAAAATGTTGTAACATCATGGAAATTGCATTGTTATGTAAGCAAGCAATCCAAAAAGATTGGAACAAATACAAATGCAAAATGTATAATCTGTTATATCCTTTAGTGCTTAGGAGAAAAATAATTTAAAAAAAATAACTAGAGAGTGTCAAAAATAAAGTGAAAATGTCACATTTATATTTTAAAAATCCATTATTAACAAGAGTGTGCATGGCCAATGAAATAATTTAAAGTTTGGAAGATATAAAAACAATACTAAATAAATGGAAATATATAATGTTTCTTGAATTTGAATATTAAAATATAATATGTTATTATTTAATATCAATACATGAAAATGAATATTTTCATCCTAAACTTGGTATCTTACAGAACTACAATATTATATTAAAATGTATAAATATTAGGCAATAAGTAGCTGAATGAATTTTAAACACAAAAAGAGTAATTTATCTGTCAGATATGAAGTCAATTAAATCTGTATAGTGTTGCTACATCTATGCACACATAGAACAATAAAACAGCAAGAGAATACAGTTTAAATTTAAGTAAGTCTGAAAAGTTGGCAAATGAACAATAAGAGAAAGTTGTACAAATTAGGGAAGAAAGCATTTGACTGCAAAATAGTTATCAGGCAAATGGCTCTTCATATTTAAAAAAAATGGAAAAAAATATTTATACTACGCAAGAAAACTCTAGAAGGACTAGGAATATTTTCATGATGAAAGAAGCTTTAGAATGTTTATAAAATAATAGAAACCATTATTATGGTATAAGATTAAGGGATATGAGAGGTAAGACACAAAATACAATCAACAAACAAAATGATCAATAAATTTGACTTCTTTTATAGGTCAAAAGGTTCCTAAATAGATGAAAGTTAAGCTCTGGTCTAATATGGTATTTTTATTTTTCTAAGCCTCTAACAAATATTTAGCCTTCTACAGATCAATATGCTAAAATATAATTTGGTAAGGGATGTAAACAGTTATTCTTATAAAAAGATGATCTGTACTTTTAATAAATAAAAACAAATATTTAAATTTGTTTTAAATGAAAAAATGTCAATGAAAGAAAAGTTTGAATAAGTGTTATAAATAAAGCAATGATACATACTGTTTATGATAATATTTTTAGATGAGGAAAAAAAATAAAGAAATATGGGCAAGGGAGATATGCAAATACCCTAATATTTTATCTATATCTTTGTATTTAACTATTCTTAAGTTCTTAAATACTTTTTTAAGGATTTTGTTAGCATTTCTCAATGGGTTTGAGAAGAAAGAGGGTAAACTTACACAATTCAAAGATAGTTTGCAAAATTCTTACAAGTTTTATTCTGCACAAGAATTTCAAACTTATAATTTAAGTAGATATCAGTAAAATACTATGATGCTTCTATCTGTTGAATATTTTTCTAACTAGAGGTTTATCAAATATTGGTAACTAAAAATGGTATTTTAAATCATATTTGGTAAAAAACAAAACAAAACAAACAAACCCAATCACTGCACTTCATGGTCCAGAACTTCACCATAAAGCTTCCAAATTTGTCACTTGTATCTAACCTCAGGCACGCAGTAGGGATGAAACATTGCTTCAGTCAGATATGAACTCAAGTGTAGTGTTCCAGAGGACTAACATGAAAATGTTTTCAGCCTCCACACTCTATTAATTAGGGTTCTGCAAAAAGACTCCTATAACAGGATGAATGAATAGATGGATGGATGGAGGGATAAGTAGACAGATGATAGATAGATGATAGTTAGATAGATAGATAGAAATAATGCTATTGAAGGAATTGTCTCACAATGATGAAGGCTGAGAAGTCTCTCCACAGGCCATCTGCAAGCTGTAAAAACAGGGAAATAAGTCATGTGACTCAGTCCAAGGGCAAAAGGCTCAGAACCAGGGACCCTTATGATAGAACTGTCAATTAGAGGTCAAAGGCCATAGGGTCTTAAAGGTTTATGGGAGATGGGGCCCTTGTAAGAGTTCTGGAGCTCAAAAGCTGGAAAGCCTGGAATTCTGACATCCAAGGGTAGAAGAAGAAGGTAATTTTGGATACAGAAGAGAGATCAAGAATTTACCCTTCCTTTATATTTTCCCCTATCTTTTTCTCAACTGGATGGTGCCTTCCCACATTGAGGGGAAATTTTTCCCACTTAGTTCATCACACCAAGATGCTCTGGAAATACTCTTACAGCCAAGAAATACTAATTTATCAGTTCTCTAGGTATTCCTTAACTCAGTCAAGTTGACACCTAAAATGAATCATGAATCATCATGCACACACAGGATGCAATTATGATTAGAGCTGAGAACTGGAATGAAATGGATGTCACCAACTGTTTCAAAACTTAGAAAATTATTAACTTTTGAAAAGTATACAAATTAAGAAGATTGTGTTTTTAAGTCTGTATTATAGAATGAGACATTCTCCAAGAGCAAGATTTCTATCCTGAGAGGCATTAGACATGGACATTTTGGTAAACCCCACTGTGAGCAATAAATGAAAAGGGTAAAAGGAGCATATGGTTTCCCGATTCAAATCCAAAATAAAATTAGAAATTATATTCCAGGGATAAAATGTATGAGAACTTGAGAAACTACTGAAACTTTTGTAATTTCCTGTGTGTAGCATTTTTTCTATTTCTGTTTTTATAGTAAATATTCATAGTAAATATTTCCACTAAGGACTATATTAGATAAGGGAAGAGAGATTTTTATGTATGCAAAAGAACACTGTGGTTCAGTATTACTGTTTGAGGTTCTTTTTATTTCTATTCACTCTCTCTAGTTACAGTACAGCTATGTTTTTTAAAGTCCTTGCCTTGTATGTGTGTGTTTGATATTTCACATGAAGGCTATATGAAGGCTTGCACACTAGTGGTATGAAATAGATGTAAGTGAATTGCATTTTATGCAAATTGGAATTATGTGAAATTTAAATTTTATAATAGTGAGAACTAATAAACTCACTTTATTTGCAAATTCACATAACATGAATGTCTTGAGAATTATAAATTATTGAACACTTTCAAAGTTTGAAAGTCAAATGAAATGCAAATAGGGTTTACACAATTGTCACATGATGATAGAAATTCCACTGGCAGAGAAATAGCTGCCATTATTTTTCAGAATATCTTTAAACATCAGAATGCTCATGTGTACTAGAATATCTCTAGCAATGTTAGTGACAAGTGTTCATTTATTTTACTATTTACTGTTTCCATAGCTATTGATTATTTCTTTAATATGCTGAGGCATTAAAAAAGGTGTTGGTCCTACTTCTAAAAATATGGTACAACTTAATAAATTTGTCACAGAATTTAGAAGTGAAAAGTTCATGAGCAAGTACAAACAACTGAAATTTGAAATTCTTTCTGTATGAAGTTGCCAACAAGAAACGAATGCACTCTGCTAAAATATATTTCTTTGAAAAACTAGAATTCTCTCAGAATTCACTATTATTTTATCAAAGATAACCTATTCCCAAAATATAATTTATCACTAACTTATAGATTTCTGAATTATAGAAGGCAATATTAGAGTGTTTTTTTATTCTTATCCATATGTTCTTGTGTTTTTAAATCCTGGATTTCAATCTAGTGTTATGTTCATCTAAAAGGACTCAAGATTCATAGGTGAGTACTTAAAACTATTCTGAAGCATTATATCTCAAGACACACTGATTAAGTGCTAAATGGAGGGACAAAAGCATTTCTTCCATTATTCTTGACAAATGTTTAAAACTAGTCTTACATGCAATGCAAAATAAAATATAACTTATTCTAGAATTCTTTTCTGTATTATAATTTAGTTAGTCCTTTTAACACAAGAGGAATTTTACTCATTCTCAAAATAGAGATCCTCCTGATTTTTCATGTTGTGCTTTTTAACCTGTGAAAACGATTCCTGGAAATAGTCTTTTAGATTAGTCCCAGTATGTGGTTTTCATTAACCCTTCTTATTTATGCTTCATGTTTTATTTATTTTTCTAATTAGAAACCCAGCCAGGTTTAAATGCTGAAATCAGCAAGTGGGCTGAAAGGACCCACATTTTGTCTTCTGGAGTCTTAGGTGTGCATAATCAAGGCCCCTTGTAGAAATGCACGATATGAGCTAATTTTTATAAAACTGGAACAAGCCTCTCATATAATCTTTATAATACCATAAAACCTAATGTTATGTTAAATTATTTCTTTTATATTCTACAAGGACATTAGGAGGAGAAAAAGCAGTGAAAGGTACAGTCTTTTCAATGTTCTTTGAATTTCAATCTATAATGGACACCCTTTAATTTTCTTACTTTATTATCAGATAATTACAAGGTTTGAAATTACTACAACAAATAATATCTTTAACATTTTAACACATATAGTTTACAATCCTTTTAAATTATTACAAGCCAACTGCTTTTTAGCACCAATATATTTCCTGTGTAAAAGAGATATGCATTGGCCACCAAAACTCTTGCTTTCATTTACTAACAAAAGAATTGTTTCATTTATGTCTGTTTTCAGACTTTTAAATATCAACTGGTTATTTATAACAGTGGTAGGGGTTCTCTCTTTCTCTCTCTTTTCAAACACACACATACTCACACACATACTCACACACATACGCATACACAAACATTCACATACACACACACACACACACACACACACACACACAACTGTAATTTTAACTTCCCCTTGATTTTACTTCATTTCCAACTGAATTATCTTTTCAGTGAATATTCAACCATAATATTTGTAATAAGAGCTGCTTCAAACTAAAGTGCAAAGCTCACAAATAAATTTATTATGTTACACTGTTTGTTCTGCATTAAAATGGTAGATACAAGCTGAAATAATTCTAAAATAACCTATTGTTTTAGCTTATGATGAATTTTGTGTTTTATGCAGAGTTATGGTTGCAAAAACCTCATTTTTTTACTCTAAAACAGATATCTTGAACCAGTTTGTGCTCGCCCAACCCACTAAAACATTCTGTCAAACATTAAAATGTCTGTTCTGATTCAACTACTTTTATTTCAGGCAAGTCCTTACAGTTATTATTATTCTAAGAGTTTTAACTTCATTTTCACTAATATCAGATGTTATTCCATTGCTTTTGTAGAAACTTGCAGGTATATTGCTTCATTAACTCTTGTATTTTCTCTATCAAATTGTATAATTTTTTTTTGAAGTTGGGTCATGGATTTTACATTATTGTTGCTGTCCTTGTATAGTTAGTCCATCAACTGATTATTGAGTTATTGAAGCAATTTTATTTCTGCTTACATTTACTCGAGTCTCAACACTTTAAATGCCTTTGCTACTAATGACCAATGAATTCTTGCTGAGAGACCAAAGTCTCCCTGTCGCAGCATTGATCAGGAACGCATAAATATTTGTTGCCTAAGCAAACACAATATGAACAGTCTATCATTTATCTGACTCTCTAGCTGAATTTTTTTTTTTTTTTTATTAAACAATGATCTTTGGTTTCTTGGGGGTTTTCTCTAAGTCATGTGAATATATCCCTCATACCTGTACCTTGCTTATTCTTATCTTTCAACTAAGCAAAGTTCTTACTATTCTCAAGTCATCTGAATTTCAACCATAAATCAATAATAGTTCCACTTCCTTAAAGAGTCTTACTAGTAGTGATTTTCTCCAGTCTAAGGAAATTGGTTCCCATACAGTGAAGAGCTATTCACTCTGTTCCTGGAGTGAATGATACCATCAGGAAAAATTAGAGTGTGTGCATGGTTGGATTTTGGAATATTAGGAAAACATCTTTGCCTAGAAGTTGACATTTTGGCAGCCAGAGAGGAAGCATGGAGGGAATGGAAGAAGACAGAATTCAAATGGCCCAAGACTTCATAAAATATATTCATGAAATGTATATCAAAGGGTTAATGAGAAGTCATAGCTAGACTTTAAGCAAAAGTGATGGAACTTGGGTTGTATGCTTAAAACTGCTATATGATAAGAAAAAAATGTAACATTTGGCTTAATTTGTTAAAACTGATTTAAGAAAGGGATCCAATTTGAATAAGTTATAATCCTTGTGTGTATATATATATATATATATATATATATATATATATACACATATATAATATGTCAAAATATACTCTATATCATGTATACCTATAAAGAACAAACAAAAAATTTAAAAAGAGAAATAATCATACTTCACAATTTTTATATAATGCAAAAAATGTGACAGAGCTGAACACAGGAGATACTGAGGGAGTAAGTTTTAATTTGAAGCACTATTTTATATAATGCTAAATTAGTGTTTTCAACAATATAAAAATATATTTTAAAATTTCTTGGTGCAGTGAGTACAATTTTGACAACACATAAAGCTGAAGTAGATGCACACAGTCACAAAATAAAAACATGTATCATGTTAGAAGAAATGGTTTATTTCTGGATATTGTGCAAGATTAAAGATGACAACGTGGAGCTTGACGTGAGACCTCAGCAGAGCAGTTTAAATTTAGTAGCACAGGCATTGTTTCTCTCCTCTCCTGGGTTGTTAGAGAACTGAATTTCACTTATTTATTACAATAGTAAACTTTTTATATCACTGAATTTTATATTTGTTCATAGAAAAATACTATTTATAAATATATGTATATATTTGTCATAAACAATTCTCTTTCTTTTTTTGTATTAAATTTATTTTAGTCATGTGTGATATTTTAAAACTTCAGTTAGTACATGAATATAGCCTCACAATATTCATTCAATAGATATTTTTCAAAATAAGTAAAAGACATTTTTATATTACTTCCAGCATTAGGCCACTTTGTGACCATAAAAAAGCATTAGTATTTAGAAGTTTAAAAGGTACATGAAATTATTAAAATATCTGTCTATGCTTTTAGATAATACATATTTCTGATGGAATTTTTTTCCTCTAAGGCAGATCTAACAATAATGATTTTAGCCTCTGAATTGCATTGCATCCATTTTGAGGTTGGTTTTACCTTAATATCTTTGTAAGATGGCTATTTATGTGACTGCTCTGAGTGGACTTTTTATTATCCTCTTAAGTTAAGGTTCATTTTTACAGTTCTCAGAGATAGTAATTTATGGAACTGCTTTTGAAATGTTAAATAAGACACATCTTATCTCTGGTTTCTAGCTATAACTCTTTTTACACAAATTGATTTAAAGTGTAATGTAATACATAGAAGCAAAGATTAGAAAAAATGAGTTGAGAGAGGATAAAGAAGGCATGAACTTTTCCTACCCATTCTCATGGAATAGAAAAGGAATTGAATGATGTTTAAATCATGAAGAAAGCCATTGAAAAAAATCAGATTTTATGCTATCTTATTGCCATCACCGGAATTAAATCATTATGGGGAAAAATGGTTAACAACTTGTAAGCACAGATATTTCAAGAAATATTCTGATATGGTTATCCTCACACATGCATATCTTTGTGTTCATATACTTAATACAAAATAAATTTAAATATAACATTTATATCATAAGGGCATTTAACCCCACAAACTCAAGTTGGTTGTAGACTAAGCATAAATGAGGTATAGTTTAATCTGGAAATTTGTGGCTGAGGCAGTTAGAAACAATTGAAATCTTCACCAGGGTGTATGAACTTGTGTAAGAAATAATCAGTGATTTTCCCACAATTTTCAAATGTTCCTAAGAATGCAACCAAATGATTTTAGATGGAAACCAAGTGCTTAGGAATAAATGAAAAGAGAGAATTGGAAAATATGTGACTAAATACAAATCTTTATTTTAATTTTCGTAAGAAACATGTGTCCCTTTGAAGAAAACCTGTAACTTTGAAATGTGGTCTTTAGACACAAGTGGATGTATTGTTTATGACAACTAGGGTGAGTGTACAGGGAGCAGCAGATTCATAGAATTATGTTTGGCAAAGCTCTTTCATTATATTTCCATTATATTTGATAAAACATCACATAGTGTTAAAATATCTAATTTATAATTTAAATTGTTAAAAAATAAAATAATAGATACATGAAAATGAAACTCTAAATGTGTGTGTATATCTTAAAAAAAAACAGAAGTGTGGGTGTAGCTTAGTGTTAGGGTGCTTGCCTAGCACACACAAGGCCCTGAGTTCAATCCCCAGCAATGCAAAAACAAAACAACAACAAAAACAAATTCTTAAAAAAAAAATAGTAAAAAAGGAACAGAGGAAGAAAAAATAGGCAAATAATAATTAATAAATTATAATTTTAAATAAACCCTATTTAATGATTGTATTAACTTACTTAAATATAAAATCAATTTTAACGTAATGAATAGAAAAAAAAATAATGACACACTTGGGCACACCTGTAATCCCAGCAGATAGGGAGGCTGAAGCAGGAGAATGGCAAGATCAAAACCAGCCTCAGCAACTTAGTGAGACTTTAGCAACTCAGTGAGATCCTGTCTCTAAATAAAATACAAAAAGGGTTGGGGATGAGGCTTGTGGTAAAGCACCCCTGGATTCAATCCCCGGTGCAAAAAATAAAATAAAAAGAAAGAAAGAAAAAGATATAGCAAGAAAACAGAACAAGAAAGCTGGATTAGCTATATAAATATCAAATAAGTGGCTATCTAACAAATTATAGTCTAACTTGATAAACAGTTTATTCATTAGGAACAAAAGCAATCCTGAATGCATATGAACAATGCTTCTAAACACATTAAACAAAATCTTCTACAGTCATAGATCTTAATCACTCTCAAGAAGTTATGAAACAACAATCAGTGGTAAAATGATGTGTAATAATGCTATCAATGACTACACACAATTTACATGTACTGAACAAAACAGCACAATGTTCTTGCAAATACATCTGCTTCACTTAGGATTACCTTGTGCTACCCTGACATAAATTGTCTTTAAACAGAGCATTCTCTCTGACCCCATTAGATTAAATACTAGTAATAATAAGTGTAAAACACTTAGAAATTAGCAAAATATTCTAAATTAATCATGGGTTACATAAAAACAAAAGGAAAATTTTCAAAAACTCTTGAACATAATAAAAATAAAAATACACCACATCAGAGTGAAGGGAGAGGAGAAATGTGGGGATAGGAAGTACAGTAGAATGAATTGGACATTATTACCCTATGTGCATATATGACCATATGACCAGTATGATTCTACATCATGTACAACCAGAAGAATGAGAGGTTATACTTCATTTAAGTATGATGTGTCTAAATGCATTCTACTGTCATGTAAAACTAACTAGAACAAATAAATTTTAAAAATTAATAAAATGAAATAAAAGGTAAAAAAAAGCCACATCAAAAATTGGAGAAACATTAAAGACAGACAGTATTTAGAGGACAATTTATACCTTAAGCTTCTAATACTAGAAAAAGTAAAGGGGAAAAATCACTACTATGTCTCTCCACCTTAGAGGTAAGAAAAAGAAGAGAAAGGAATATCTATTCCTTGAAACTTTGGAAGTTTTTGTGCAAAACTACATTCACAGGAATATTTACATGGGAAGTACAATTTATGATAAATTCTTAAACCTCATTAGACTATGATGCAGATTGTGCAGATTCTATTTCTTGAATCAATTTTGATATAATTATTCTTGGTACTTTCAATTTTTTTTAATTTGTAAAATACTAGTTATTTTCATATTGGCTGTTAATTCTGATACTATATCCCTATTTTCCTTCACAATATCATGCATCTTCTCTTTTAGGTATTCAGTAGTACAAATTATTTTTTCTTGCCTTATTGCTTGCATGTCCTCTTCTCCCCATACTGAGGATTAAACCCAGGGTTGCTTTACCAGTAAGTCCTTTTTATTTGTAATTCTGAGTTACCCAGGATGACCTATAACTAGTGTTTCTCTTGCCTCACTCTCCTGAGTCAGAGTGATTACAGATATGCACCACATGCCCAGCTTTTAAGTTTGTCTTTTAAGATCTCACATTGTCTACTGTTCTTCTGTTTGTACCTTTTCACACGTGATATTTCACTCATCATTCTAAACTTCGAATTCATTATTTACTAATGAAGTATCTTTATTTTTTTATTACAAATTAGAATATTTTTAAGACCCTCAATTTTATTTATTTCATAGTTATTTATATGATGATATCAATGCATTCTAGGTATTTTTAAAGGTTCTATTATTTTCATCTTCTTTACTTTGTACATTCATAATCATTTTCAAAAAACATGCATGTAGTGTTATTATAATTTTATTATTAAATTCAAACAAGTGTAGATTGGTCAGATAACATGTTGGTAAGATTTATATTTTTTAAAACTTTGTTAAGGCTATGTCCTAGAATTTGAGGATTTTTGTAAAGGAAATATGCTTTTGATGAATATGTCTCTGTAATTGTTATACAAAACCTATTAAATATAATCTTTCATATCTTGTATGCATGTTGTAAAATGTGTTTGATCTATCTATATTCATGACAAATATATTGAATCTTCACCACACTAGTAAATATTATTAATTCTTTTTGTACTATTCTGTTTACTGTATAATGTGTTTGTGTTCACATGATTAAAATATGTTTTGCATCCTAAGGTAATTGAACTTATCATTATGCATTGATGGGCACTAATGATTTTTTTTCTTTAATTCTCTTTTATCTGATACCAGCATAATTACATGATAGCATTTTTCATGTAAATTTGTTTTGGTTATTAAGTTTCTTAAATTTGTCATATTTGTACACTTATACATTGTGTGCCCTTAGCTTTCTTGAAAAGAATATGCATTTTCATTTGTAAAACTTTAATGGAGTAATCTTTATTTTCAAATAGAGAAGTATAATCCATTAAAATTGTTGATACATTATGCCCTGTTTTACAATTATTTTTGATATATTTGTAAACATGTTTGTCATAATTTATTCCATTTTTTTCTTTTTTCAGTGCTTTAATAATTTATAAATATTTCCCATATATTTTACATAACAAAAAATAACTTTGAAATATTATGCCATTTTCTCTTTCCCTAAACCAACATGATACTATCCAAATTTTCATTTTGACTACTATAAAAAATATAGTACCATTATAGTTTTTGAAATTTTCCCTACATTTTTTAATGAAAGACATTCAATTTTACAAAAGAATTTCACCCAGCATTATGTGGGTTGGGTTATTTTATTCAAATAATTTTTCTCAAAAAATATTCCTTTGAAATAGATGAACTCTATATAGGGCAGAGGGTTGGAGGAGAAGGGAGGGGGCATGGGGTTATTAATGATGGTGGAATGTGTTGATTATTATTATCAAAAGTACAGGTATGAAAACACGAATTGGTGTGAATATACTATGTATATAACCAGAGATATAAAAATTTGTGCTCTATATATGTAATAAGAATTGTAAGGCATTTCGCTGTTATATCTAAATAAGAAAGAAAAAGAAAAAAGAAAAAAATAATAATCCTTTGAGACAATGAATGTTTTAGCATATTTGTTTTTCATCTCTTCACATTTGAATAAAAATTTGATTCAATATAAAATTATTGATTCAAAGTCATTCCCCTTCCTTTTTACTGTTTCTTTGTGGATATTTGTTGGATATAATTGTTATTTAGATCCTGTTTTGTGATTAAGTAAGGTTCTATTAAAAAATTTGCCATTAGTTGGTAGCAACTATGGTAGCCACTCCTCCCTGACTCTGTGATAGAATTCTTGCCCTTTGTATTTTCAGTTAATGTAGAATCACTAAGTGTCTTGTTTATTCTTACTTCTGAACTATTCTAATTCCTGAATATGTAGGAATTAAAAACCGATTTTGTAAATACATTGCTGCTTCCTCCTCAGGATGAAATATTAATGTAAGAATGAGACAAGCTGTACTTGGATATGACACCAAAAGCACCATTGTTTAAAGAAAATAATAAGAAGTTAGAAAAGATGCTGCTTGAGGATATTTAAAAAAATTAGATTTGCCCTAAGATATGATCTCAAAACAAAAGTATAAATATTTCAATCTAGAGTAGCAGCATATTTAAAGATTCTCAGTATCACTAGGAAAATGAAAATTACCCCTAAAAGATACCACCACAGACATATTGAAAGAACTTCAGTAAAAACAACAAATTTCAAACACTGTTGAAAAGAATGCAGAGCAACTGAAATGTGCTTATGTCCTTGCTGGGAATGCAAATGGCACAGATCTGTGGAAACATTTGAGGGTTTTTTGTTTTTCTTTTTAATGTTTAAAACTATACTTATATAGTGCCTTAAAATTCAAATGGCATATAATTAACCAAAATAAATTAATATCTAACTTCACACAAAAAAAACTTTTTTATGAAATTATTTATAGCACCTTTTTTTAAAAAATAATTATTCCTAAATCAAATGCACTTCAGCTGATGGGGAGACAAACTGAGGTGTAGTGATATAATGGGGATATTAATCATTAATAAAAGTGAGCAAATTGATGACATATGAAATAACAGGAACAAATCTTAAATGCCTTATGATAACCTAGGTAAAAATCCAGACTGGAAAACTTGAGTACTCTATGATACTATTTATACAAGGTTTTGAGCCAGGAAAAACTAAAACGAAACAGAAGTAAGTGGTTGTCAAAGGCTGTGGTGGCCAGAGGTATTGACCAAATGGATATACTGCTCAGCAAATATTTGTAAAATGAACACACTCATGAAGCCACTACGCAGATCAAGGAATGACTTATAATCAGCATCTCAGAAGTCATAGTCCCTACATGTTACAACTACCTGACAGTAAGCTATCACTCCAACTAACCCTATTAAGGAGTTTACCCCTTTGTATAACTAGCATTAGACAGCATGAGCTCTTAACATCTTCTTTCCTTTTCTTAACACCATGTTTGTGAGATTCACTCAAGTTCTTACTTCTGTCACTAGTGTGTGATTTTTCTATGCCATATGCAATTTCATTGTATGAATATATTGATTTATTCATCTATTAAATTGTTGCTGGCTTTGCTGGCATTCACATTGCTATCAATTTTTTTTGCTTTTATGAATAAAATTGCTATGAACATTTGAGGGAAGTTTTTTTTTTTTTTTTTTTTTTTTTTAGTGGTATTGGGGATTGAACACAGGACCCTCTACTATTGAGCCCTTTGCATTTTGTTTTCAGACAGGCCTAAGTTAACAGGCTGGCCTTGAACTTCTAATCCTCCTGCTTCAGCCTCCTGAGTGGTTGGGATCTTCCCGCATCAGACTGATGAGTTGTTGGTATTACAGGCATGGACCACCATGCCCAGTTTAGTGCATAATTTTAATATGGGAACATATGGACATGAAGGACACATTTATAGTATGTATAGTTAGGTTTGTTAGAGTGTGTCAAAAGTTTGTATCAAGTGGCTGGACCAATTTAACATCCTATCTGAAATGTATGAAAATTCCAGTTGCTCCACCTCATCACTAAAATTTATTTTTGTCTATCTTTTCCTCCCTCATGTTATGGTAGGTATATGGTATGATTTCACTGTGGTTTTAATTTACATTGATGACTAATGAGGATAAAGAATTTCAACCTCATTATGTACACATAAATTTAGTAGATATAAATCTCAACTCTATATAAATCTCATACCTGTAAATGTTGTATGTATTTTAATTAAGATGTAAGTCATAAAACTTGTAGGTACTTCAAAATAGTCATTTATTATAAGTTGTTTTATTTAAACATTTATTTAAAAGTAATTTTAGTACAAGTAAACATTCCTCAATGATTACTAAAAGGGTAATGATTGAACATTTCACTCATCAAATGATTGTTTTGCTAAGATTTTATTCTCTTTTATGATTGTTACACCCTCTTAAGCAGTATAATCTTGGTTAGATAAAATGTAGTTCTGATAGTCTTACACATTTTCCCATGGGTGCTTTTTTTAACTGAGCATATTAAGAAGTATTAGGTATATTAAGAAGTTCATTTTTATGTTACACATGAGGAAAGAAAAGAGTCTCCTGATAGAGGCAGAATATTATTACTTAAGCACTCTAACCCTGGGAGAGCCATTAAATGAAGCATAAGTTAAAATTATCTATGTTGCTCTCTATTCTTTGGTAAACACTATAACTGTCTTTTCACATAATACATAGGAGAAAATATTTATCAGCCTTGCATTTAATTTTCTTCATGGAAATCATAAGCATTATCCCAATCACTAAATAATGAGATAATAAATCATATTTCTTAATCATCTTTATTATAGTGTCTTCTTAGAAAGTGGATACTAGTGGCTTCACCTTATTATATTAGCTTGAGTGAACCCCCACTTATGACTACTGGAATTGTTTCAATTTACCTGACTAATTAATGTAACATAATTCGAGATTTTCAATGCACTTGTCATTAGTATAAGTCAGTAATAAATTATCTAACAATAAAATATAATAATCTATGTTTTAAAATAAAAAAGTAAACAAAACCAAAATTATGTCATCAGAAAACTGAGAATATATTTTGTTTTTTATTACAAGAATTCTATAGTAATTTGAAAAATATACATTTTCTCTTTATTATATATTGCTTGTTCAATTTAATAATTACATTGATAAGTAGACCGACAAATTGAACTGGTTCTTGTTTCTTTATCCTGAAAGGAAGTACAGAATTTTTTTAAATGGTCAATTAAACTATTTGATGACATAACATGTATCACTTTTGCTCAAATATATTTGACTCTTTTCACTTAAACATAGGGTTAGGAACTCTGCACTTTAAGGAACGGAGACTAAATCAATTTCACAAGTATTTAAGAAAAGGTCTTCTGAGAAATCACTGTTCAGGTCCTTGGCCCATTAGTTGATTGGGTTATTTGGTTTTTTTTTTGTTTGTTTGTTTTTTTGGTGTTTAGTTTTTTGAGTTCTTTGTATTCCCTAGAGATTAGCGCTCTATCTGATGTGTGAGCGGTAAAAATTTGTTCCCAGAATGTAGGCTCCCTATTCACCTCACATATTATTTCTCTTGCTGAGAAAAAAACTTTTTATTTTGAATTCATCCCATTTGTTGATTCTTGGTTTCAATTCTTGTGCTATAGGGGTCTTATTAAGGAAATTGGGGCCTAGCCCCATGTGATGGAGATTAGGGCCTACTTTTTCTTCTATTAGACACAGAGTTTCTGGTTTAATTCCTAGACCCTTGATCCATTTTGAGTTAACTTTTGTGCATGGTGAGAGATAGGGATTCAATTTCATTTTGTTGCATGTGGATTTCCAGTTTTCCCAGCACCATTTGTTGAAGATGCTATCCTTTCTCCAGTGCATGCTTTTAACACCTTTGTTTAATATAAGGTAGTTGTACCTTTGTGGGTTAGTCTCTGTGTCCTCTATTCTGTATCATTGGTCAACCAGCCTGTTTTGGTACCAGTACCATGCTGTTTTTGTTACTATTTCTCTGTAGTATAGTTTAAGATCTGGTATAGCGATACCACCTGTTTCACACTTCCTGCTTAGAATTGCTTTAGCTATTCTGGGTTTCTTATTTTTTCCAGAAGAATTTCATAATTGCTTTTTCTATTTCTCTGAGGAATGCCTTGGGATTTTGATCAACGGATATACAAAAAAATGCTCATCATCTCTAGCAATCAGAGAAATACAAATTAAAACTACTCTAAGATACCATTTCACTCCAGTAAGAATGGCAGCCATTATGAAGACAAACAACAACAAGTGCTGGTGAGGATGTGGGAAAAAAGGTACACCCATAACACTGCTGGTGGGACTTCAAATTGGTGCAGCCAATTTGGAAAGCAGTATGAAGATTCCTTGGAAAACTAGGAATGGAACCACCATTTGACCCAGCTATTTCTTGGACTATACCCAGAGGACCTAAAAATAGCATACTATAGGAACACAGCCACATCAATGTTTATAGCAGCACAATTCACAATAGCTAGACTGTGGAGCCAACCTAGATGCCCCTCAATGGATGAATGGATAAAAAAAATGTGGTGTTTATACACAATGGAATATTACTCAGCACTAAAAAATAATGAGATCATGGCATTTGCAGGGAAATGGATGGCATTAGAGCAGATTATGCTAAGTGAAGTCAGCCAATCCCCCCCAAAAAAATGCCAAATGTCTTCTCTGATATAAGGGGGGTGACTCAA
>NW_027287918.1:0-37778 GCF_047511675.1 Marmota flaviventris
GGCGCAGGCCAAGGTCAGCGCAGCGCCCACGTCCACTGCCAGGTGTCAGGGTTCGGGCAGCCAAGGGGGCCCAGGCGAGGGGCAGGGCTGTGTTTCCCCTAGGGAGCCTTCAGGGCGCAGAGGCCAGCCCATTGCACTCCTCTGCAATCCAGGGGAGGAGATGCTCCAGGGAGGGACCTGGACGCAAGCAGGGCCAAACGAGGGCCCTGGGTGTGGAAAGGCTGCCAGCGCCAGCATGAAGCTGGGTGGCTGGGTGGGAGGGGTCCCGGGACCCATTGGAGGAGCCCAGGCTAGGGGAGCCACGCGACCTAGGCCAAGGAGCAGGGAGAGAGTAAAGGGGAAAGAGGGAAGGGGAGGAAGGGGCGGCGCGAGGACGAGGAGGAGGAGGAGGAGGAAAGATTGGGGTGGGGTGGGCTGGAGGCGGCTGGGGCGCGAGGGGCACCGAGGGGAGCGCGCGCGGTAGGGGCCCAAGCAAGGGGCCCCCGGTTTGACCCGACGAGGCGGAGCGACGCCACCCGACGCCACGGGACGCCACGCGACACGACGACGAACACGCGCTCAGGGGCCCAGCCCAGGAGCCAGGCCCAGGACTGGAGCTTAAAGCTCCGTGGTTAGGGAGGGCTGGCTTGGCTTAGGGGCAGCACGCAAGGCGAGAGGGCAGGGGAGGGAAGGGAGGGGATGGCGCAGGCCAAGGTCAGCGCAGCGCCCACGTCCACTGCCAGGTGTCAGGGTTCGGGCAGCCAAGGGGGCCCAGGCGAGGGGCAGGGCTGTGTTTCCCCTAGGGAGCCTTCAGGGCGCAGAGGCCAGCCCATTGCACTCCTCTGCAATCCAGGGAGGAGATGCTCCAGGGAGGGACCTGGACGCAAGCAGGGCCAAACGAGGGCCCTGGGTGTGGAAAGGCTGCCAGCGCCAGCATGAAGCTGGGTGGCTGGGTGGGAGGGGTCCCGGGACCCATTGGAGGAGCCCAGGCTAGGGAGCCACGCGACCTAGGCCAAGGAGAAGGGAGAGAGTAAAGGGGAAAGAGGGAAGGGGAGGAAGGGGCGGCGCGAGGACGAGGAGGAGGAGGAGGAGGAGGAGGAGGAAAGATTGGGGTGGGGTGGGCTGGAGGCGGCTGGGGCGCGAGGGGCACCGAGGGGAGCGCGCGCGGTAGGGGGCCCAAGCAAGGGGCCCCCGGTTTGACCCGACGAGGCGGAGCGACGCCACCCGACGCCACGGGACGCCACGCGACACGACGACGAACACGCGCTCAGGGGCCCAGCCCAGGAGCCAGGCCCCAGGACTGGAGCTTAAAGCTCCGTGGTTAGGGAGGGCTGGCTTGGCTTAGGGGCAGCACGCAAGGCGAGAGGGCAGGGGAGGGAAGGGAGGGGATGGCGCAGGCCAACGTCAGCGCAGCGCCCACGTCCACTGCCAGGTGTCAGGGTTCGGGCAGCCAAGGGGGCCCAGGCGAGGGGCAGGGCTGTGTTTCCCCTAGGGAGCCTTCAGGGCGCAGAGGCCAGCCCATTGCACTCCTCTGCAATCCAGGGGAGGAGATGCTCCAGGGAGGGACCTGGACGCAAGCAGGGCCAAACGAGGGCCCTGGGTGTGGAAAGGCTGCCAGCGCCAGCATGAAGCTGGGTGGCTGGGTGGGAGGGGTCCCGGGACCCATTGGAGGAGCCCAGGCTAGGGAGCCACGCGACCTAGGCCAAGGAGCAGGGAGAGAGTAAAGGGGAAAGAGGGAAGGGGAGGAAGGGGCGGCGCGAGGACGAAGAGGAGGAGGAGGAGGAAAGATTGGGGTGGGGTGGGCTGGAGGCGGCTGGGGCGCGAGGGGCACCGAGGGGAGCGCGCGCGGTAGGGGGCCCAAGCAAGGGGCCCCCGGTTTGACCCGACGAGGCGGAGCGACGCCACCCGACGCCACGGGACGCCACGCGACACGACGACGAACACGCGCTCAGGGGCCCAGCCCAGGAGCCAGGCCCCAGGACTGGAGCTTAAAGCTCCGTGGTTAGGGAGGGCTGGCTTGGCTTAGGGGCAGCACGCAAGGCGAGAGGGCAGGGGAGGGAAGGGAGGGGATGGCGCAGGCCAAGGTCAGCGCAGCGCCCACGTCCACTGCCAGGTGTCAGGTTTCGGGCAGCCAAGGGGGCCCAGGCGAGGGGCAGGGCTGTGTTTCCCCTAGGGAGCCTTCAGGGCGCAGAGGCCAGCCCATTGCACTCCTCTGCAATCCAGGGGAGGAGATGCTCCAGGGAGGGACCTGGACGCAAGCAGGGCCAAACGAGGGCCCTGGGTGTGGAAAGGCTGCCAGCGCCAGCATGAAGCTGGGTGGCTGGGTGGGAGGGGTCCCGGGACCCATTGGAGGAGCCCAGGCTAGGGAGCCACGCGACCTAGGCCAAGGAGCAGGGAGAGAGTAAAGGGGAAAGAGGGAAGGGGAGGAAGGGGCGGCGCGAGGACGAGGAGGAGGAGGAGGAGGAGGAGGAAAGTTTGGGGTGGGGTGGGCTGGAGGCGGCTGGGGCGCGAGGGGCACCGAGGGGAGCGCGCGCGGTAGGGGGCCCAAGCAAGGGGCCCCCGGTTTGACCCGACGAGGCGGAGCGACGCCACCCGACGCCACGGGACGCCACGCGACACGACGACGAACACGCGCTCAGGGGCCCAGCCCAGGAGCCAGGCCCAGGACTGGAGCTTAAAGCTCCGTGGTTAGGGAGGGCTGGCTTGGCTTAGGGGCAGCACGCAAGGCGAGAGGGCAGGGGAGGGAAGGGAGGGGATGGCGCAGGCCAAGGTCAGCGCAGCGCCCACGTCCACTGCCAGGTGTCAGGGTTCGGGCAGCCAAGGGGGCCCAGGCGAGGGGCAGGGCTGTGTTTCCCCTAGGGAGCCTTCAGGGCGCAGAGGCCAGCCCATTGCACTCCTCTGCAATCCAGGGAGGAGATGCTCCAGGGAGGGACCTGGACGCAAGCTGGGCCAAACGAGGGCCCTGGGTGTGGAAAGGCTGCCAGCGCCAGCATGAAGCTGGGTGGCTGGGTGGGAGGGGTCCCGGGACCCATTGGAGGAGCCCAGGCTAGGGAGCCACGCGACCTAGGCCAAGGAGCAGGGAGAGAGTAAAGGGGAAAGAGGGAAGGGGAGGAAGGGGCGGCGCGAGGACGAGGAGGAGGAGGAGGAGGAGGAGGAGGAAAGATTGGGGTGGGGTGGGCTGGAGGCGGCTGGGGCGCGAGGAGCACCGAGGGGAGCGCGCGCGGTAGGGGGCCCAAGCAAGGGGCCCCCGGTTTGACCCGACGAGGCGGAGCGACGCCACCCGACGCCACGGGACGCCACGCGACACGACGACGAACACGTGCTCAGGGGCCCAGCCCAGGAGCCAGGCCCCAGGACTGGAGCTTAAAGCTCCGTGGTTAGGGAGGGCTGGCTTGGCTTAGGGGCAGCACGCAAGGCGAGAGGGCAGGGGAGGGAAGGGAGGGGATGGCGCAGGCCAAGGTCAGCGCAGCGCCCACGTCCACTGCCAGGTGTCAGGGTTTGGGCAGCCAAGGGGGCCCAGGCGAGGGGCAGGGCTGTGTTTCCCCTAGGGAGCCTTCAGGGCGCAGAGGCCAGCCCATTGCACTCCTCTGCAATCCAGGGGAGGAGATGCTCCAGGGAGGGACCTGGACGCAAGCAGGGCCAAACGAGGGCCCTGGGTGTGGAAAGGCTGCCAGCGCCAGCATGAAGCTGGGTGGCTGGGTGGGAGGGGTCCCGGGACCCATTGGAGGAGCCCAGGCTAGGGAGCCACGCGACCTAGGCCAAGGAGCAGGGAGAGAGTAAAGGGGAAAGAGGGAAGGGGAGGAAGGGGCGGCACAAGGACGAAGAGGAGGAGGAGGAGGAAAGATTGGGGTGGGGTGGGCTGGAGGCGGCTGGGGCGCGAGGGGCACCGAGGGGAGCGCGCGCGGTAGGGGGCCCAAGCAAGGGGCCCCCGGTTTGACCCGACGAGGCGGAGCGACGCCACCCGACGCCACGGGACGCCACGCGACACGACGACGAACACGCGCTCAGGGGCCCAGCCCAGGAGCCAGGCCCCAGGACTGGAGCTTAAAGCTCCGTGGTTAGGGAGGGCTGGCTTGGCTTAGGGGCAGCACGCAAGGCGAGAGGGCAGGGGAGGGAAGGGAGGGGATGGCGCAGGCCAAGGTCAGCGCAGCGCCCACGTCCACTGCCAGGTGTCAGGTTTCGGGCAGCCAAGGGGGCCCAGGCGAGGGGCAGGGCTGTGTTTCCCCTAGGGAGCCTTCAGGGCGCAGAGGCCAGCCCATTGCACTCCTCTGCAATCCAGGGGAGGAGATGCTCCAGGGAGGGACCTGGACGCAAGCAGGGCCAAACGAGGGCCCTGGGTGTGGAAAGGCTGCCAGCGCCAGCATGAAGCTGGGTGGCTGGGTGGGAGGGGTCCCGGGACCCATTGGAGGAGCCCAGGCTAGGGAGCCACGCGACCTAGGCCAAGGAGCAGGGAGAGAGTAAAGGGGAAAGAGGGAAGGGGAGGAAGGGGGCGGCGCGAGGACGAGGAGGAGGAGGAGGAGGAGGAGGAGGAAAGATTGGGGTGGGGTGGGCTGGAGGCGGCTGGGGCGCGAGGGGCACCGAGGGGAGCGCGCGCGGTAGGGGCCCAAGCAAGGGGCCCCCGGTTTTACCCGACGAGGCGGAGCGACGCCACCCGACGCCACGGGACGCCACGCGACACGACGACGAACACGCGCTCAGGGGCCCAGCCCAGGAGCCAGGCCCCAGGACTGGAGCTTAAAGCTCCGTGGTTAGGGAGGGCTGGCTTGGCTTAGGGGCAGCACGCAAGGCGAGAGGGCAGGGGAGGGAAGGGAGGGGATGGCGCAGGCCAAGGTCAGCGCAGCGCCCACGTCCACTGCCAGGTGTCAGGGTTCGGGCAGCCAAGGGGGCCCAGGCGAGGGGCAGGGCTGTGTTTCCCCTAGGGAGCCTTCAGGGCGCAGAGGCCAGCCCATTGCACTCCTCTGCAATCCAGGGGAGGAGATGCTCCAGGGAGGGACCTGGACGCAAGCAGGGCCAAAGAGGGCCCTGGGTGTGGAAAGGCTGCCAGCGCCAGCATGAAGCTGGGTGGCTGGGTGGGAGGGGGTCCCGGGACCCATTGGAGGAGCCCAGGCTAGGGAGCCACGCGACCTAGGCCAAGGAGCAGGGAGAGAGTAAAGGGGAAAGAGGGAAGGGGAGGAAGGGGCGGCGCGAGGACGAGGAGGAGGAGGAGGAGGAGGAGGAGGAAAGATTGGGGTGGGGTGGGCTGGAGGCGGCTGGGGCGCGAGGAGCACCGAGGGGAGCGCGCGCGGTAGGGGGCCCAAGCAAGGGGCCCCCGGTTTGACCCGACGAGGCGGAGCGACGCCACCCGACGCCACGGGACGCCACGCGACACGACGACGAACACGCGCTCAGGGGCCCAGCCCAGGAGCCAGGCCCCAGGACTGGAGCTTAAAGCTCCGTGGTTAGGGAGGGCTGGCTTGGCTTAGGGGCAGCACGCAAGGCGAGAGGGCAGGGGAGGGAAGGGAGGGGATGGCGCAGGCCAAGGTCAGCGCAGCGCCCACGTCCACTGCCAGGTGTCAGGGTTTGGGCAGCCAAGGGGGCCCAGGCGAGGGGCAGGGCTGTGTTTCCCCTAGGGAGCCTTCAGGGCGCAGAGGCCAGCCCATTGCACTCCTCTGCAATCCAGGGGAGGAGATGCTCCAGGGAGGGACCTGGACGCAAGCAGGGCCAAACGAGGGCCCTGGGTGTGGAAAGGCTGCCAGCGCCAGCATGAAGCTGGGTGGCTGGGTGGGAGGGGTCCCGGGACCCATTGGAGGAGCCCAGGCTAGGAGCCACGCGACCTAGGCCAAGGAGCAGGGAGAGAGTAAAGGGGAAAGAGGGAAGGGGAGGAAGGGGCGGCGCGAGGACGAGGAGGAGGAGGAGGAGGAGGAGGAAAGATTGGGGTGGGGTGGGCTGGAGGCGGCTGGGGCGCGAGGGGCACCGAGGGGAGCGCGCGCGGTAGGGGGCCCAAGCAAGGGGCCCCCGGTTTGACCCGACGAGGCGGAGCGACGCCACCCGACGCCACGGGACGCCACGCGACACGACGACGAACACGCGCTCAGGGGCCCAGCCCAGGAGCCAGGCCCCAGGACTGGAGCTTAAAGCTCCGTGGTTAGGGAGGGCTGGCTTGGCTTAGGGGCAGCACGCAAGGCGAGAGGGCAGGGGAGGGAAGGGAGGGGATGGCGCAGGCCAACGTCAGCGCAGCGCCCACGTCCACTGCCAGGTGTCAGGGTTCGGGCAGCCAAGGGGGCCCAGGCGAGGGGCAGGGCTGTGTTTCCCCTAGGGAGCCTTCAGGGCGCAGAGGCCAGCCCATTGCACTCCTCTGCAATCCAGGGGAGGAGATGCTCCAGGGAGGGACCTGGACGCAAGCAGGGCCAAACGAGGGCCCTGGGTGTGGAAAGGCTGCCAGCGCCAGCATGAAGCTGGGTGGCTGGGTGGGAGGGGTCCCGGGACCCATTGGAGGAGCCCAGGCTAGGGAGCCACGCGACCTAGGCCAAGGAGCAGGGAGAGAGTAAAGGGGAAAGAGGGAAGGGGAGGAAGGGGCGGCGCGAGGACGAGGAGGAGGAGGAGGAGGAGGAGGAGGAAAGATTGGGGTGGGGTGGGGCTGGAGGCGGCTGGGGCGCGAGGAGCACCGAGGGGAGCGCGCGCGGTAGGGGGCCCAAGCAAGGGGCCCCCGGTTTGACCCGACGAGGCGGAGCGACGCCACCCGACGCCACGGGACGCCACGCGACACGACGACGAACACGTGCTCAGGGGCCCAGCCCAGGAGCCAGGCCCCAGGACTGGAGCTTAAAGCTCCGTGGTTAGGGAGGGCTGGCTTGGCTTAGGGGCAGCACGCAAGGCGAGAGGGCAGGGAGGGAAGGGAGGGGATGGCGCAGGCCAAGGTCAGCGCAGCGCCCACGTCCACTGCCAGGTGTCAGGGTTTGGGCAGCCAAGGGGGCCCAGGCGAGGGGCAGGGCTGTGTTTCCCCTAGGGAGCCTTCAGGGCGCAGAGGCCAGCCCATTGCACTCCTCTGCAATCCAGGGGAGGAGATGCTCCAGGGAGGGACCTGGACGCAAGCAGGGCCAAACGAGGGCCCTGGGTGTGGAAAGGCTGCCAGCGCCAGCATGAAGCTGGGTGGCTGGGTGGGAGGGGTCCCGGGACCCATTGGAGGAGCCCAGGCTAGGGAGCCACGCGACCTAGGCCAAGGAGCAGGGAGAGAGTAAAGGGGAAAGAGGGAAGGGGAGGAAGGGGCGGCGCGAGGACGAGGAGGAGGAGGAGGAGGAGGAGGAGGAAAGATTGGGGTGGGGTGGGCTGGAGGCGGCTGGGGCGCGAGGGGCACCGAGGGGAGCGCGCGCGGTAGGGGGCCCAAGCAAGGGGCCCCCGGTTTGACCCGACGAGGCGGAGCGACGCCACCCGACGCCACGGGACGCCACGCGACACGACGACGAACACGCGCTCAGGGGCCCAGCCCAGGAGCCAGGCCCCAGGACTGGAGCTTAAAGCTCCGTGGTTAGGGAGGGCTGGCTTGGCTTAGGGGCAGCACGCAAGGCGAGAGGGCAGGGGAGGGAAGGGAGGGGATGGCGCAGGCCAAGGTCAGCGCAGCGCCCACGTCCACTGCCAGGTGTCAGGGTTCGGGCAGCCAAGGGGGCCCAGGCGAGGGGCAGGGCTGTGTTTCCCCTAGGGAGCCTTCAGGGCGCAGAGGCCAGCCCATTGCACTCCTCTGCAATCCAGGGGAGGAGATGCTCCAGGGAGGGACCTGGACGCAAGCAGGGCCAAAGAGGGCCCTGGGTGTGGAAAGGCTGCCAGCGCCAGCATGAAGCTGGGTGGCTGGGTGGGAGGGGTCCCGGGACCCATTGGAGGAGCCCAGGCTAGGGAGCCACGCGACCTAGGCCAAGGAGCAGGGAGAGAGTAAAGGGGAAAGAGGGAAGGGAGGAAGGGGCGGCGCGAGGACGAGGAGGAGGAGGAGGAGGAGGAGGAGGAAAGATTGGGGTGGGGTGGGCTGGAGGCGGCTGGGGCGCGAGGAGCACCGAGGGGAGCGCGCGCGGTAGGGGGCCCAAGCAAGGGGCCCCCGGTTTGACCCGACGAGGCGGAGCGACGCCACCCGACGCCACGGGACGCCACGCGACACGACGACGAACACGCGCTCAGGGGCCCAGCCCAGGAGCCAGGCCCCAGGACTGGAGCTTAAAGCTCCGTGGTTAGGGAGGGCTGGCTTGGCTTAGGGGCAGCACGCAAGGCGAGAGGGCAGGGGAGGGAAGGGAGGGGATGGCGCAGGCCAAGGTCAGCGCAGCGCCCACGTCCACTGCCAGGTGTCAGGGTTTGGGCAGCCAAGGGGGCCCAGGCGAGGGGCAGGGCTGTGTTTCCCCTAGGGAGCCTTCAGGGCGCAGAGGCCAGCCCATTGCACTCCTCTGCAATCCAGGGGAGGAGATGCTCCAGGGAGGGACCTGGACGCAAGCAGGGCCAAACGAGGGCCCTGGGTGTGGAAAGGCTGCCAGCGCCAGCATGAAGCTGGGTGGCTGGGTGGGAGGGGTCCCGGGACCCATTGGAGGAGCCCAGGCTAGGGAGCCACGCGACCTAGGCCAAGGAGCAGGGAGAGAGTAAAGGGGAAAGAGGGAAGGGGAGGAAGGGGCGGCGCGAGGACGAGGAGGAGGAGGAGGAGGAAAGATTGGTGTGGGGTGGGCTGGAGGCGGCTGGGGCGCGAGGGGCACCGAGGGGAGCGCGCGCGGTAGGGGGCCCAAGCAAGGGGCCCCCGGTTTGACCCGACGAGGCGGAGCGACGCCACCCGACGCCACGGGACGCCACGCGACACGACGACGAACACGCGCTCAGGGGCCCAGCCCAGGAGCCAGGCCCCAGGACTGGAGCTTAAAGCTCCGTGGTTAGGGAGGGCTGGCTTGGCTTAGGGGCAGCACGCAAGGCGAGAGGGCAGGGGAGGGAAGGGAGGGGATGGCGCAGGCCAAGGTCAGCGCAGCGCCCACGTCCACTGCCAGGTGTCAGGGTTCGGGCAGCCAAGGGGGCCCAGGCGAGGGGCAGGGCTGTGTTTCCCCTAGGGAGCCTTCAGGGCGCAGAGGCCAGCCCATTGCACTCCTCTGCAATCCAGGGGAGGAGATGCTCCAGGGAGGGACCTGGACGCAAGCAGGGCCAAACGAGGGCCCTGGGTGTGGAAAGGCTGCCAGCGCCAGCATGAAGCTGGGTGGCTGGGTGGGAGGGGTCCCGGGACCCATTGGAGGAGCCCAGGCTAGGGAGCCACGCGACCTAGGCCAAGGAGCAGGGAGAGAGTAAAGGGGAAAGAGGGAAGGGGAGGAAGGGGCGGCGCGAGGACGAGGAGGAGGAGGAGGAGGAGGAGGAGGAGGAAAGATTGGGGTGGGGTGGGCTGGAGGCGGCTGGGGCGCGAGGGGCACCGAGGGGAGCGCGCGCGGTAGGGGGCCCAAGCAAGGGGCCCCCGGTTTGACCCGACGAGGCGGAGCGACGCCACCCGATGCCACGGGACGCCACGCGACACGACGACGAACACGCGCTCAGGGGCCCAGCCCAGGAGCCAGGCCCCAGGACTGGAGCTTAAAGCTCCGTGGTTAGGGAGGGCTGGCTTGGCTTAGGGGCAGCACGCAAGGCGAGAGGGCAGGGGAGGGAAGGGAGGGGATGGCGCAGGCCAAGGTCAGCGCAGCGCCCACGTCCACTGCCAGGTGTCAGGGTTCGGGCAGCCAAGGGGGCCCAGGCGAGGGGCAGGGCTGTGTTTCCCCTAGGGAGCCTTCAGGGCGCAGAGGCCAGCCCATTGCACTCCTCTGCAATCCAGGGGAGGAGATGCTCCAGGGAGGGACCTGGACGCAAGCAGGGCCAAACGAGGGCCCTGGGTGTGGAAAGGCTGCCAGCGCCAGCATGAAGCTGGGTGGCTGGGTGGGAGGGGTCCCGGGACCCATTGGAGGAGCCCAGGCTAGGGAGCCACGCGACCTAGGCCAAGGAGCAGGGAGAGAGTAAAGGGGAAAGAGGGAAGGGGAGGAAGGGGCGGCGCGAGGACGAGGAGGAGGAGGAGGAGGAGGAGGAGGAGGAAAGATTGGGGTGGGGTGGGCTGGAGGCGGCTGGGGCGCGAGGGGCACCGAGGGGAGCGCGCGCGGTAGGGGGCCCAAGCAAGGGGCCCCCGGTTTGACCCGACGAGGCGGAGCGACGCCACCCGACGCCACGGGACGCCACGCGACACGACGACGAACACGCGCTCAGGGGCCCAGCCCAGGAGCCAGGCCCCAGGACTGGAGCTTAAAGCTCCGTGGTTAGGGAGGGCTGGCTTGGCTTAGGGGCAGCACGCAAGGCGAGAGGGCAGGGGAGGGAAGGGAGGGGATGGCACAGGCCAAGGTCAGCGCAGCGCCCACGTCCACTGCCAGGTGTCAGGGTTCGGGCAGCCAACGGGGCCCAGGCGAGGGGCAGGGCTGTGTTTCCCCTAGGGAGCCTTCAGGGCGCAGAGGCCAGCCCATTGCACTCCTCGGCAATCCAGGGGAGGAGATGCTCCAGGGAGGGACCTGGACGCAAGCAGGGCCAAACGAGGGCCCTGGGTGTGGAAAGGCTGCCAGCGCCAGCATGAAGCTGGGTGGCTGGGTGGGAGGGGTCCCGGGACCCATTGGAGGAGCCCAGGCTAGGGAGCCACGCGACCTAGGCCAAGGAGCAGGGAGAGAGTAAAGGGGAAAGAGGGAAGGGGAGGAAGGGGCGGCGCGAGGACGAGGAGGAGGAGGAGGAGGAGGAGGAGGAGGAAAGATTGGGGTGGGGTGGGCTGGAGGCGGCTGGGGCGCGAGGGGCACCGAGGGGAGCGCGCGCGGTAGGGGGCCCAAGCAAGGGGCCCCCGGTTTGACCCGACGAGGCGGAGCGACGCCACCCGACGCCACGGGACGCCACGCGACACGACGACGAACACGCGCTCAGGGGCCCAGCCCAGGAGCCAGGCCCCAGGACTGGAGCTTAAAGCTCCGTGGTTAGGGAGGGCTGGCTTGGCTTAGGGGCAGCACGCAAGGCGAGAGGGCAGGGGAGGGAAGGGAGGGGATGGCGCAGGCCAAGGTCAGCGCAGCGCCCACGTCCACTGCCAGGTGTCAGGGTTCGGGCAGCCAAGGGGGCCCAGGCGAGGGGCAGGGCTGTGTTTCCCCTAGGGAGCCTTCAGGGCGCAGAGGCCAGCCCATTGCACTCCTCTGCAATCCAGGGGAGGAGATGCTCCAGGGAGGGACCTGGACGCAAGCAGGGCCAAACGAGGGCCCTGGGTGTGGAAAGGCTGCCAGCGCCAGCATGAAGCTGGGTGGCTGGGTGGGAGGGGTCCCGGGACCCATTGGAGGAGCCCAGGCTAGGGAGCCACGCGACCTAGGCCAAGGAGCAGGGAGAGAGTAAAGGGGAAAGAGGGAAGGGGAGGAAGGGGCGGCGCGAGGACGAGGAGGAGGAGGAGGAGGAGGAGGAAAGATTGGGGTGGGGTGGGCTGGAGGCGGCTGGGGCGCGAGGGGCACCGAGGGGAGCGCGCGCGGTAGGGGGCCCAAGCAAGGGGCCCCCGGTTTGACCCGACGAGGCGGAGCGACGCCACCCGACGCCACGGGACGCCACGCGACACGACGACGAACACGCGCTCAGGGGCCCAGCCCAGGAGCCAGGCCCCAGGACTGGAGCTTAAAGCTCCGTGGTTAGGGAGGGCTGGCTTGGCTTAGGGGCAGCACGCAAGGCGAGAGGGCAGGGGAGGGAAGGGAGGGGATGGCGCAGGCCAAGGTCAGCGCAGCGCCCACGTCCACTGCCAGGTGTCAGGGTTCGGGCAGCCAAGGGGGCCCAGGCGAGGGGCAGGGCTGTGTTTCCCCTAGGGAGCCTTCAGGGCGCAGAGGCCAGCCCATTGCACTCCTCGGCAATCCAGGGGAGGAGATGCTCCAGGGAGGGACCTGGACGCAACCAGGGCCAAACGAGGGCCCTGGGTGTGGAAAGGCTGCCAGCGCCAGCATGAAGCTGGGTGGGAGGGGTCCCGGGACCCATTGGAGGAGCCCAGGCTAGGGAGCCACGCAACCTAGGCCAAGGAGCAGGGAGAGAGTAAAGGGGAAAGAGGGAAGGGGAGGAACGGGCGGCGCGAGGACGAGGACGAGGAGGAGGAGGAGGAAAGATTGGGGTGGGGTGGGCTGGAGGCGGCTGGGGCGCGAGGGGCACCGAGGGGAGCGCGCGCGGTAGGGGGCCCAAGCAAGGGGCCCCCGGTTTGACCCGACGAGGCGGAGCGACGCCACCCGATGCCACGGGACGCCACGCGACACGACGACGAACACGCGCTCAGGGGCCCAGCCCAGGAGCCAGGCCCCAGGACTGGAGCTTAAAGCTCCGTGGTTAGGGAGGGCTGGCTTGGCTTAGGGGCAGCACGCAAGGCGAGAGGGCAGGGGAGGGAAGGGAGGGGATGGCGCAGGCCAAGGTCAGCGCAGCGCCCACGTCCACTGCCAGGTGTCAGGGTTCGGGCAGCCAAGGGGGCCCAGGCGAGGGGCAGGGCTGTGTTTCCCCTAGGGAGCCTTCAGGGCGCAGAGGCCAGCCCATTGCACTCCTCTGCAATCCAGGGGAGGAGATGCTCCAGGGAGGGACCTGGACGCAAGCAGGGCCAAACGAGGGCCCTGGGTGTGGAAAGGCTGCCAGCGCCAGCATGAAGCTGGGTGGCTGGGTGGGAGGGGTCCCGGGACCCATTGGAGGAGCCCAGGCTAGGGAGCCACGCGACCTAGGCCAAGGAGCAGGGAGAGAGTAAAGGGGAAAGAGGGAAGGGGAGGAAGGGGCGGCGCGAGGAGGACGAGGAGGAGGAGGAGGAGGAGGAGGAGGAGGAGGAAAGATTGGGGTGGGGTGGGCTGGAGGCGGCTGGGGCGCGAGGGGCACCGAGGGGAGCGCGCGCGGTAGGGGGCCCAAGCAAGGGGCCCCCGGTTTGACCCGACGAGGCGGAGCGATGCCACCCGACGCCACGGGACGCCACGCGACACGACGACGAACACGCGCTCAGGGGCCCAGCCCAGGAGCCAGGCCCCAGGACTGGAGCTTAAAGCTCCGTGGTTAGGAGGGCTGGCTTGGCTTAGGGGCAGCACGCAAGGCGAGAGGGCAGGGGAGGGAAGGGAGGGGATGGCACAGGCCAAGGTCAGCGCAGCGCCCACGTCCACTGCCAGGTGTCAGGGTTCGGGCAGCCAAGGGGGCCCAGGCGAGGGGCAGGGCTGTGTTTCCCCTAGGGAGCCTTCAGGGCGCAGAGGCCAGCCCATTGCACTCCTCTGCAATCCAGGGGAGGAGATGCTCCAGGGAGGGACCTGGACGCAAGCAGGGCCAAACGAGGGCCCTGGGTGTGGAAAGGCTGCCAGCGCCAGCATGAAGCTGGGTGGGAGGGGTCCCGGGACCCATTGGAGGAGCCCAGGCTAGGGAGCCACGCAACCTAGGCCAAGGAGCAGGGAGAGAGTAAAGGGGAAAGAGGGAAGGGGAGGAAGGGGCGGCGCGAGGACGAGGAGGAGGAGGAGGAGGAGGAAAGATTGGGGTGGGGTGGGCTGGAGGCGGCTGGGGCGCGAGGGGCACCGAGGGGAGCGCGCGCGGTAGGGGGCCCAAGCAAGGGGCCCCCGGTTTGACCCGACGAGGCGGAGCGACGCCACCCGATGCCACGGGACGCCACGCGACACGACGACGAACACGCGCTCAGGGGCCCAGCCCAGGAGCCAGGCCCCAGGACTGGAGCTTAAAGCTCCGTGGTTAGGGAGGGCTGGCTTGGCTTAGGGGCAGCACGCAAGGCGAGAGGGCAGGGAGGGAAGGGAGGGGATGGCGCAGGCCAAGGTCAGCGCAGCGCCCACGTCCACTGCCAGGTGTCAGGGTTCGGGCAGCCAAGGGGGCCAGGCGAGGGGCAGGGCTGTGTTTCCCCTAGGGAGCCTTCAGGGCGCAGAGGCCAGCCCATTGCACTCCTCTGCAATCCAGGGGAGGAGATGCTCCAGGGAGGGACCTGGACGCAAGCAGGGCCAAACGAGGGCCCTGGGTGTGGAAAGGCTGCCAGCGCCAGCATGAAGCTGGGTGGCTGGGTGGGAGGGGTCCCGGGACCCATTGGAGGAGCCCAGGCTAGGGAGCCACGCGACCTAGGCCAAGGAGCAGGGAGAGAGTAAAGGGGAAAGAGGGAAGGGGAGGAAGGGGCGGCGCGAGGAGGACGAGGAGGAGGAGGAGGAGGAGGAGGAGGAGGAGGAAAGATTGGGGTGGGGTGGGCTGGAGGCGGCTGGGGCGCGAGGGGCACCGAGGGGAGCGCGCGCGGTAGGGGGCCCAAGCAAGGGGCCCCCGGTTTGACCCGACGAGGCGGAGCGATGCCACCCGACGCCACGGGACGCCACGCGACACGACGACGAACACGCGCTCAGGGGCCCAGCCCAGGAGCCAGGCCCCAGGACTGGAGCTTAAAGCTCCGTGGTTAGGGAGGGCTGGCTTGGCTTAGGGGCAGCACGCAAGGCGAGAGGGCAGGGGAGGGAAGGGAGGGGATGGCACAGGCCAAGGTCAGCGCAGCGCCCACGTCCACTGCCAGGTGTCAGGGTTCGGGCAGCCAAGGGGGCCCAGGCGAGGGGCAGGGCTGTGTTTCCCCTAGGGAGCCTTCAGGGCGCAGAGGCCAGCCCATTGCACTCCTCTGCAATCCAGGGGAGGAGATGCTCCAGGGAGGGACCTGGACGCAAGCAGGGCCAAACGAGGGCCCTGGGTGTGGAAAGGCTGCCAGCGCCAGCATGAAGCTGGGTGGGAGGGGTCCCGGGACCCATTGGAGGAGCCCAGGCTAGGGAGCCACGCAACCTAGGCCAAGGAGCAGGGAGAGAGTAAAGGGGAAAGAGGGAAGGGGAGGAAGGGGCGGCGCGAGGACGAGGAGGAGGAAAGATTGGGGTGGGGTGGGCTGGAGGCGGCTGGGGCGCGAGGGGCACTGAGGGGAGCGCGCGAGGTAGGGGGCCCAAGCAAGGGGCCCCCGGTTTGACCCGACGAGGCGGAGCGACGCCACCCGACGCCACAGGACGCCACGAGACACGACGACGAACACGCGCTCAGGGGCCCAGCCCAGGAGCCAGGCCCCAGGACTGGAGCTTAAAGCTCCGTGGTTAGGGAGGGCTGGCTTGGCTTAGGGGCAGCACGCAAGGCGAGAGGGCAGGGGAGGGAAGGGAGGGGATGGCGCAGGCCAAGGTCAGCGCAGCGCCCACGTCCACTGCCAGGTGTCAGGGTTCGGGCAGCCAAGGGGGCCCAGGCGAGGGGCAGGGCTGTGTTTCCCCTAGGGAGCCTTCAGGGCGCAGAGGCCAGCCCATTGCACTCCTCTGCAATCCAGGGGAGGAGATGCTCCAGGGAGGGACCTGGACGCAAGCAGGGCCAAACGAGGGCCCTGGGTGTGGAAAGGCTGCCAGCGCCAGCATGAAGCTGGGTGGCTGGGTGGGAGGGGTCCCGGGACCCATTGGAGGAGCCCAGGCTAGGGAGCCACGCGACCTAGGCCAAGGAGCAGGGAGAGAGTAAAGGGGAAAGAGGGAAGGGGAGGAAGGGGCGGCGCGAGGACGAGGAGGAGGAGGAGGAGGAAAGATTGGGGTGGGGTGGGCTGGAGGCGGCTGGGGCGCGAGGGGCACCGAGGGGAGCGCGCGCGGTAGGGGGCCCAAGCAAGGGGCCCCCGGTTTGACCCGACGAGGCGGAGCGACGCCACCCGACGCCACGGGACGCCACGCGACACGACGACGAACACGCGCTCAGGGGCCCAGCCCAGGAGCCAGGCCCCAGGACTGGAGCTTAAAGCTCCGTGGTTAGGGAGGGCTGGCTTGGCTTAGGGGCAGCACGCAAGGCGAGAGGGCAGGGGAGGGAAGGGAGGGGATGGCGCAGGCCAAGGTCAGCGCAGCGCCCACGTCCACTGCCAGGTGTCAGGGTTCGGGCAGCCAAGGGGGCCCAGGCGAGGGGCAGGGCTGTGTTTCCCCTAGGGAGCCTTCAGGGCGCAGAGGCCAGCCCATTGCACTCCTCTGCAATCCAGGGGAGGAGATGCTCCAGGGAGGGACCTGGACGCAAGCAGGGCCAAACGAGGGCCCTGGGTGTGGAAAGGCTGCCAGCGCCAGCATGAAGCTGGGTGGCTGGGTGGGAGGGGTCCCGGGACCCATTGGAGGAGCCCAGGCTAGGGAGCCACGCGACCTAGGCCAAGGAGCAGGGAGAGAGTAAAGGGGAAAGAGGGAAGGGGAGGAAGGGGCGGCGCGAGGACGAGGAGGAGGAGGAGGAGGAGGAGGAGGAAAGATTGGGGTGGGGTGGGCTGGAGGCGGCTGGGGCGCGAGGGGCACCGAGGGGAGCGCGCGCGGTAGGGGGCCCAAGCAAGGGGCCCCCGGTTTGACCCGACGAGGCGGAGCGACGCCACCCGACGCCACGGGACGCCACGCGACACGACGACGAACACGCGCTCAGGGGCCCAGCCCAGGAGCCAGCCCCCAGGACTGGAGCTTAAAGCTCCGTGGTTAGGGAGGGCTGGCTTGGCTTAGGGGCAGCACGCAAGGCGAGAGGGCAGGGGAGGGAAGGGAGGGGATGGCGCAGGCCAAGGTCAGCGCAGCGCCCACGTCCACTGCCAGGTGTCAGGGTTCGGGCAGCCAAGGGGGCCCAGGCGAGGGGCAGGGCTGTGTTTCCCCTAGGGAGCCTTCAGGGCGCAGAGGCCAGCCCATTGCACTCCTCTGCAATCCAGGGGAGGAGATGCTCCAGGGAGGGACCTGGACGCAAGCAGGGCCAAACGAGGGCCCTGGGTGTGGAAAGGCTGCCAGCGCCAGCATGAAGCTGGGTGGGAGGGGTCCCGGGACCCATTGGAGGAGCCCAGGCTAGGGAGCCACGCGACCTAGGCCAAGGAGCAGGGAGAGAGTAAAGGGGAAAGAGGGAAGGGGAGGAAGGGGCGGCGCGAGGACGAGGTGGAGGAAAGATTGGGGTGGGGTGGGCTGGAGGCGGCTGGGGCGCGAGGGGCACCGAGGGGAGCGCGCGCGGTAGGGGGCCCAAGCAAGGGGCCCCCGGTTTGACCCGACGAGGCGGAGCGACGCCACCCGACGCCACGGGACGCCACGCGACACGACGACGAACACGCGCTCAGGGGCCCAGCCCAGGAGCCAGGCCCCAGGACTGGAGCTTAAAGCTCCGTGGTTAGGGAGGGCTGGCTTGGCTTAGGGGCAGCACGCAAGGCGAGAGGGCAGGGGAGGGAAGGGAGGGGATGGCGCAGGCCAAGGTCAGCGCAGCGCCCACGTCCACTGCCAGGTGTCAGGGTTCGGGCAGCCAAGGGGGCCCAGGCGAGGGGCAGGGCTGTGTTTCCCCTAGGGAGCCTTCAGGGCGCAGAGGCCAGCCCATTGCACTCCTCTGCAATCCAGGGGAGGAGATGCTCCAGGGAGGGACCTGGACGCAAGCAGGGCCAAACGAGGGCCCTGGGTGTGGAAAGGCTGCCAGCGCCAGCATGAAGCTGGGTGGCTGGGTGGGAGGGGTCCCGGGACCCATTGGAGGAGCCCAGGCTAGGGAGCCACGCGACCTAGGCCAAGGAGCAGGGAGAGAGTAAAGGGGAAAGAGGGAAGGGGAGGAAGGGGCGGCGCGAGGACGAGGAGGAGGAGGAGGAGGAGGAGGAGGAAAGATTGGGGTGGGGTGGGCTGGAGGCGGCTGGGGCGCGAGGGGCACCGAGGGGAGCGCGCGCGGTAGGGGGCCCAAGCAAGGGGCCCCCGGTTTGACCCGACGAGGCGGAGCGACGCCACCCGACGCCACGGGACGCCACGCGACACGACGACGAACACGCGCTCAGGGGCCCAGCCCAGGAGCCAGGCCCCAGGACTGGAGCTTAAAGCTCCGTGGTTAGGGAGGGCTGGCTTGGCTTAGGGGCAGCACGCAAGGCGAGAGGGCAGGGGAGGGATGGTTAGGGAGGGCTGGCTTGGCTTAGGGGCAGCACGCAAGGCGAGAGGGCAGGGGAGGGAAGGGAGGGGATGGCGCAGGCCAAGGTCAGCGCAGTGCCCACGTCCACTGCCAGGTGTCAGGGTTCGGGCAGCCAAGGGGGCCCAGGCGAGGGGCAGGGCTGTGTTTCCCCTAGGGAGCCTTCAGGGCGCAGAGGCCAGCCCATTGCACTCCTCTGCAATCCAGGGGAGGAGATGCTCCAGGGAGGGACCTGGACGCAAGCAGGGCCAAACGAGGGCCCTGGGTGTGGAAAGGCTGCCAGCGCCAGCATGAAGCTGGGTGGGAGGGGTCCCGGGACCCATTGGAGGAGCCCAGGCTAGGGAGCCACGCGACCTAGGCCAAGGAGCAGGGAGAGAGTAAAGGGGAAAGAGGGAAGGGGAGGAAGGGGCGGCGCGAGGACGAGGTGGAGGAAAGATTGGGGTGGGGTGGGCTGGAGGCGGCTGGGGCGCGAGGGGCACCGAGGGGAGCGCGCGCGGTAGGGGGCCCAAGCAAGGGGCCCCCGGTTTGACCCGACGAGGCGGAGCGACGCCACCCGACGCCACGGGACGCCACGCGACACGACGACGAACACGCGCTCAGGGGCCCAGCCCAGGAGCCAGCCCCCAGGACTGGAGCTTAAAGCTCCGTGGTTAGGGAGGGCTGGCTTGGCTTAGGGGCAGCACGCAAGGCGAGAGGGCAGGGGAGGGAAGGGAGGGGATGGCGCAGGCCAAGGTCAGCGCAGTGCCCACGTCCACTGCCAGGTGTCAGGGTTCGGGCAGCCAAGGGGGCCCAGGCGAGGGGCAGGGCTGTGTTTCCCCTAGGGAGCCTTCAGGGCGCAGAGGCCAGCCCATTGCACTCCTCTGCAATCCAGGGGAGGAGATGCTCCAGGGAGGGACCTGGACGCAAGCAGGGCCAAACGAGGGCCCTGGGTGTGGAAAGGCTGCCAGCGCCAGCATGAAGCTGGGTGGGAGGGGTCCCGGGACCCATTGGAGGAGCCCAGGCTAGGGAGCCACGCGACCTAGGCCAAGGAGCAGGGAGAGAGTAAAGGGGAAAGAGGGAAGGGGAGGAAGGGGCGGCGCGAGGACGAGGTGGAGGAAAGATTGGGGTGGGGTGGGCTGGAGGCGGCTGGGGCGCGAGGGGCACCGAGGGGAGCGCGCGCGGTAGGGGGCCCAAGCAAGGGGCCCCCGGTTTGACCCGACGAGGCGGAGCGACGCCACCCGACGCCACGGGACGCCACGCGACACGACGACGAACACGCGCTCAGGGGCCCAGCCCAGGAGCCAGCCCCCAGGACTGGAGCTTAAAGCTCCGTGGTTAGGGAGGGCTGGCTTGGCTTAGGGGCAGCACGCAAGGCGAGAGGGCAGGGGAGGGAAGGGAGGGGATGGCGCAGGCCAAGGTCAGCGCAGCGCCCACGTCCACTGCCAGGTGTCAGGGTTCGGGCAGCCAAGGGGGCCCAGGCGAGGGGCAGGGCTGTGTTTCCCCTAGGGAGCCTTCAGGGCGCAGAGGCCAGCCCATTGCACTCCTCTGCAATCCAGGGGAGGAGATGCTCCAGGGAGGGACCTGGACGCAAGCAGGGCCAAACGAGGGCCCTGGGTGTGGAAAGGCTGCCAGCGCCAGCATGAAGCTGGGTGGCTGGGTGGGAGGGGTCCCGGGACCCATTGGAGGAGCCCAGGCTAGGGAGCCACGCGACCTAGGCCAAGGAGCAGGGAGAGAGTAAAGGGGAAAGAGGGAAGGGGAGGAAGGGGCGGCGCGAGGACGAGGAGGAGGAGGAAAGATTGGGGTGGGGTGGGCTGGAGGCGGCTGGGGCGCGAGGGGCACCGAGGGGAGCGCGCGCGGTAGGGGGCCCAAGCAAGGGGCCCCCGGTTTGACCCGACGAGGCGGAGCGACGCCACCCGACGCCACGGGACGCCACGCGACAGGACAACGAACACGCGCTCAGGGGCCCAGCCCAGGAGCCAGGCCCCAGGACTGGAGCTTAAAGCTCCGTGGTTAGGGAGGGCTGGCTTGGCTTAGGGGCAGCACGCAATGCGAGAGGGCAGGGGAGGGAAGGGAGGGGATGGCGCAGGCCAAGGTCAGCGCAGCGCCCACGTCCACTGCCAGGTGTCAGGGTTCGGGCAGCCAAGGGGGCCCAGGCGAGGGGCAGGGCTGTGTTTCCCCTAGGGAGCCTTCAGGGCGCAGAGGCCAGCCCATTGCACTCCTCTGCAATCCAGGGGAGGAGATGCTCCAGGGAGGGACCTGGATGCAAGCAGGGCCAAAGGAGGGCCCTGGGTGTGGAAAGGCTGCCAGCGCCAGCATGAAGCTGGGTGGCTGGGTGGGAGGGGTCCTGGGACCCATTGGAGGAGCCCAGGCTAGGGAGCCACGCGACCTAGGCCAAGGAGCAGGGAGAGAGTAAAGGGGAAAGAGGGAAGGGGAGGAAGGGGCGGCGCGAGGACGAGGAGGAGGAGGAGGAGGAGGAAAGATTGGGGTGGGGTGGGCTGGAGGCGGCTGGGGCGCGAGGGGCACCGAGGGGAGCGCGCGCGGTAGGGGGCCCAAGCAAGGGGCCCCCGGTTTGACCCGACGAGGCGGAGCGACGCCACGGGACGCCACGCGACACGACGACGAACACGCGCTCAGGGGCCCAGCCCAGGAGCCAGGCCCCAGGACTGGAGCTTAAAGCTCCGTGGTTAGGGAGGGCTGGCTTGGCTTAGGGGCAGCACGCAAGGCGAGAGGGCAGGGGAGGGAAGGGAGGGGATGGCGCAGGCCAAGGTCAGCGCAGCGCCCACGTCCACTGCCAGGTGTCAGGGTTCGGGCAGCCAAGGGGGCCCAGGCGAGGGGCAGGGCTGTGTTTCCCCTAGGGAGCCTTCAGGGCGCAGAGGCCAGCCCATTGCACTCCTCTGCAATCCAGGGGAGGAGATGCTCCAGGGAGGGACCTGGACGCAAGCAGGGCCAAAGGAGGGCCCTGGGTGTGGAAAGGCTGCCAGCGCCAGCATGAAGCTGGGTGGCTGGGTGGGAGGGGTCCCGGGACCCATTGGAGGAGCCCAGGCTAGGGAGCCATGCGACCTAGGCCAAGGAGCAGGGAGAGAGTAAAGGGGAAAGAGGGAAGGGGAGGAAGGGGCGGCGCGAGGACGAGGAGGAGGAGGAGGAGGAGGAAAGATTGGGGTGGGGTGGGCTGGAGGCGGCTGGGGCGCGAGGGGCACCGAGGGGAGCGCGCGCGGTAGGGGGCCCAAGCAAGGGGCCCCCGGTTTGACCCGACGAGGCGGAGCGACGCCACCCGACGCCACGGGACGCCACGCGACACGACGACGAACACGCGCTCAGGGGCCCAGCCCAGGAGCCAGGCCCCAGGACTGGAGCTTAAAGCTCCGTGGTTAGGGAGGGCTGGCTTGGCTTAGGGGCAGCAAGCAAGGCGAGAGGGCAGGGGAGGGAAGGGAGGGGATGGCGCAGGCCAAGGTCAGCGCAGCGCCCACGTCCACTGCCAGGTGTCAGGGTTCGGGCAGCCAAGGGGGCCCAGGCGAAGGGCAGGGCTGTGTTTCCCCTAGGGAGCCTTCAGGGCGCAGAGGCCAGCCCATTGCACTCCTCTGCAATCCAGGGGAGGAGATGCTCCAGGGAGGGACCTGGACGCAAGCAGGGCCAAACGAGGGCCCTGGGTGTGGAAAGGCTGCCAGCGCCAGCATGAAGCTGGGTGGCTGGGTGGGAGGGGTCCCGGGACCCATTGGAGGAGCCCAGGCTAGGGAGCCACGCGACCTAGGCCAAGGAGCAGGGAGAGAGTAAAGGGGAAAGAGGGAAGGGGAGGAAGGGGCGGCGCGAGGACGAGGAGGAGGAGGAGGAGGAGGAGGAAAGATTGGGGTGGGGTGGGCTGGAGGCGGCTGGGGCGCGAGGGGCACCGAGGGGAGCGCGCGCGGTAGGGGGCCCAAGCAAGGGGCCCCCGGTTTGACCCGACGAGGCGGAGCGACGCCACCCGACGCCACGGGACGCCACGCGACACGACGACGAACACGCGCTCAGGGGCCCAGCCCAGGAGCCAGGCCCCAGGACTGGAGCTTAAAGCTCCGTGGTTAGGGAGGGCTGGCTTGGCTTAGGGGCAGCACGCAAGGCGAGAGGGCAGGGGAGGGAAGGGAGGGGATGGCGCAGGCCAAGGTCAGCGCAGCGCCCACGTCCACTGCCAGGTGTCAGGGTTCGGGCAGCCAAGGGGGCCCAGGCGAGGGGCAGGGCTGTGTTTCCCCTAGGGAGCCTTCAGGGCGCAGAGGCCAGCCCATTGCACTCCTCTGCAATCCAGGGGAGGAGATGCTCCAGGGAGGGACCTGGACGCAAGCAGGGCCAAACGAGGGCCCTGGGTGTGGAAAGGCTGCCAGCGCCAGCATGAAGCTGGGTGGCTGGGTGGGAGGGGTCCCGGGACCCATTGGAGGAGCCCAGGCTAGGGAGCCACGCGACCTAGGCCAAGGAGCAGGGAGAGAGTAAAGGGGAAAGAGGGAAGGGGAGGAAGGGGCGGCGCGAGGACGAGGACGAGGAGGAGGAGGAGGAGGAGGAGGAAAGATTGGGGTGGGGTGGGCTGGAGGCGGCTGGGGCGCGAGGGGCACCGAGGGGAGCGCGCGCGGTAGGGGGCCCAAGCAAGGGGCCCCCGGTTTGACCCGACGAGGCGGAGCGACGCCACCCGACGCCACGGGACGCCACGCGACACGACGACGAACACGCGCTCAGGGGCCCAGCCCAGGAGCCAGGCCCCAGGACTGGAGCTTAAAGCTCCGTGGTTAGGGAGGGCTGGCTTGGCTTAGGGGCAGCACGCAAGGCGAGAGGGCAGGGGAGGGAAGGGAGGGGATGGCGCAGGCCAAGGTCAGCGCAGCGCCCACGTCCACTGCCAGGTGTCAGGGTTCGGGCAGCCAAGGGGGCCCAGGCGAGGGGCAGGGCTGTGTTTCCCCTAGGGAGCCTTCAGGGCGCAGAGGCCAGCCCATTGCACTCCTCTGCAATCCAGGGGAGGAGATGCTCCAGGGAGGGACCTGGACGCAAGCAGGGCCAAACGAGGGCCCTGGGTGTGGAAAGGCTGCCAGCGCCAGCATGAAGCTGGGTGGCTGGGTGGGAGGGGTCCCGGGACCCATTGGAGGAGCCCAGGCTAGGGAGCCACGCGACCTAGGCCAAGGAGCAGGGAGAGAGTAAAGGGGAAAGAGGGAAGGGGAGGAAGGGGCAGCGCGAGGACGAGGAGGAGGAGGAGGAAAGATTGGGGTGGGGTGGGCTGGAGGCGGCTGGGGCGCGAGGGGCACCGAGGGGAGCGCGCGCGGTAGGGGGCCCAAGCAAGGGGCCCCCGGTTTGACCCGACGAGGCGGAGCGACGCCACCCGACGCCACGGGACGCCACGCGACACGACGACGAACACGCGCTCAGGGGCCCAGCCCAGGAGCCAGGCCCCAGGACTGGAGCTTAAAGCTCCGTGGTTAGGGAGGGCTGGCTTGGCTTAGGGGCAGCACGCAAGGCGAGAGGGCAGGGGAGGGAAGGGAGGGGATGGCGCAGGCCAAGGTCAGCGCAGCGCCCACGTCCACTGCCAGGTGTCAGGGTTCGGGCCGCCAAGGGGGCCCAGGCGAGGGGCAGGGCTGTGTTTCCCCTAGGGAGCCTTCAGGGCGCAGAGGCCAGCCCATTGCACTCCTCTGCAATCCAGGGGAGGAGATGCTCCAGGGAGGGACCTGGACGCAAGCAGGGCCAAACGAGGGCCCTGGGTGTGGAAAGGCTGCCAGCGCCAGCATGAAGCTGGGTGGCTGGGTGGGAGGGGTCCCGGGACCCATTGGAGGAGCCCAGGCTAGGGAGCCACGCGACCTAGGCCAAGGAGCAGGGAGAGAGTAAAGGGGAAAGAGGGAAGGGGAGGAAGGGGCGGCGCGAGGACGAGGAGGAGGAGGAAAGATTGGGGTGGGGTGGGCTGGAGGCGGCTGGGGCGCGAGGGGCACCGAGGGGAGCGCGCGCGGTAGGGGGCCCAAGCAAGGGGCCCCCGGTTTGACCCGACGAGGCGGAGCGACGCCACCCGACGCCACGGGACGCCACGCGACACGACGACGAACACGCGCTCAGGGGCCCAGCCCAGGAGCCAGGCCCCAGGACTGGGAGCTTAAAGCTCCGTGGTTAGGGAGGGCTGGCTTGGCTTAGGGGCAGCACGCAAGGGCGAGAGGGCAGGGGAGGGAAGGGAGGGGATGGCGCAGGCCAAGGTCAGCGCAGCGCCCACGTCCACTGCCAGGTGTCAGGGTTCGGGCAGCCAAGGGGGCCCAGGCGAGGGGCAGGGCTGTGTTTCCCCTAGGGAGCCTTCAGGGCGCAGAGGCCAGCCCATTGCACTCCTCTGCAATCCAGGGGAGGAGATGCTCCAGGGAGGGACCTGGACGCAAGCAGGGCCAAACGAGGGCCCTGGGTGTGGAAAGGCTGCCAGCGCCAGCATGAAGCTGGGTGGCTGGGTGGGAGGGGTCCCGGGACCCATTGGAGGAGCCCAGGCTAGGGAGCCACGCGACCTAGGCCAAGGAGCAGGGAGAGAGTAAAGGGGAAAGAGGGAAGGGGAGGAAGGGGCGGCGCGAGGACGAGGAGGAGGAGGAGGAGGAGGAGGAAAGATTGGGGTGGGGTGGGCTGGAGGCGGCTGGGGCGCGAGGGGCACCGAGGGGAGCGCGCGCGGTAGGGGGCCCAAGCAAGGGGCCCCCGGTTTGACCCGACGAGGCGGAGCGACGCCACCCGACGCCACGGGACGCCACGCGACACGACGACGAACACGCGCTCAGGGGCCCAGCCCAGGAGCCAGGCCCCAGGACTGGAGCTTAAAGCTCCGTGGTTAGGGAGGGCTGGCTTGGCTTAGGGGCAGCACGCAAGGCGAGAGGGCAGGGGAGGGAAGGGAGGGGATGGCGCAGGCCAAGGTCAGCGCAGCGCCCACGTCCACTGCCAGGTGTCAGGGTTCGGGCAGCCAAGGGGGCCCAGGCGAGGGGCAGGGCTGTGTTTCCCCTAGGGAGCCTTCAGGGCGCAGAGGCCAGCCCATTGCACTCCTCTGCAATCCAGGGAGGAGATGCTCCAGGGAGGGACCTGGACGCAAGCAGGGCCAAACGAGGGCCCTGGGTGTGGAAAGGCTGCCAGCGCCAGCATGAAGCTGGGTGGCTGGGTGGGAGGGGTCCCGGGACCCATTGGAGGAGCCCAGGCTAGGGAGCCACGCGACCTAGGCCAAGGAGCAGGGAGAGAGTAAAGGGGAAAGAGGGAAGGGGAGGAAGGGGCGGCGCGAGGACGAGGACGAGGAGGAGGAGGAGGAGGAGGAGGAAAGATTGGGGTGGGGTGGGCTGGAGGCGGCTGGGGCGCGAGGGGCACCGAGGGGAGCGCGCGCGGTAGGGGGCCCAAGCAAGGGGCCCCCGGTTTGACCCGACGAGGCGGAGCGACGCCACCCGACGCCACGGGACGCCACGCGACACGACGACGAACACGCGCTCAGGGGCCCAGCCCAGGAGCCAGGCCCCAGGACTGGAGCTTAAAGCTCCGTGGTTAGGGAGGGCTGGCTTGGCTTAGGGGCAGCACGCAAGGCGAGAGGGCAGGGGAGGGAAGGGAGGGGATGGCGCAGGCCAAGGTCAGCGCAGCGCCCACGTCCACTGCCAGGTGTCAGGGTTCGGGCAGCCAAGGGGGCCCAGGCGAGGGGCAGGGCTGTGTTTCCCCTAGGGAGCCTTCAGGGCGCAGAGGCCAGCCATTGCACTCCTCTGCAATCCAGGGGAGGAGATGCTCCAGGGAGGGACCTGGACGCAAGCAGGGCCAAACGAGGGCCCTGGGTGTGGAAAGGCTGCCAGCGCCAGCATGAAGCTGGGTGGCTGGGTGGGAGGGGTCCCCGGGACCCATTGGAGGAGCCCAGGCTAGGGAGCCACGCGACCTAGGCCAAGGAGCAGGGAGAGAGTAAAGGGGAAAGAGGGAAGGGGAGGAAGGGGCAGCGCGAGGACGAGGAGGAGGAGGAGGAAAGATTGGGGTGGGGTGGGCTGGAGGCGGCTGGGGCGCGAGGGGCACCGAGGGGAGCGCGCGCGGTAGGGGGCCCAAGCAAGGGGCCCCCGGTTTGACCCGACGAGGCGGAGCGACGCCACCCGACGCCACGGGACGCCACGCGACACGACGACGAACACGCGCTCAGGGGCCCAGCCCAGGAGCCAGGCCCCAGGACTGGAGCTTAAAGCTCCGTGGTTAGGGAGGGCTGGCTTGGCTTAGGGGCAGCACGCAAGGCGAGAGGGCAGGGGAGGGAAGGGAGGGGATGGCGCAGGCCAAGGTCAGCGCAGCGCCCACGTCCACTGCCAGGTGTCAGGGTTCGGGCCGCCAAGGGGGCCCAGGCGAGGGGCAGGGCTGTGTTTCCCCTAGGGAGCCTTCAGGGCGCAGAGGCCAGCCCATTGCACTCCTCTGCAATCCAGGGGAGGAGATGCTCCAGGGAGGGACCTGGACGCAAGCAGGGCCAAACGAGGGCCCTGGGTGTGGAAAGGCTGCCAGCGCCAGCATGAAGCTGGGTGGCTGGGTGGGAGGGGTCCCGGGACCCATTGGAGGAGCCCAGGCTAGGGAGCCACGCGACCTAGGCCAAGGAGCAGGGAGAGAGTAAAGGGGAAAGAGGGAAGGGGAGGAAGGGGCGGCGCGAGGACGAGGAGGAGGAGGAAAGATTGGGGTGGGGTGGGCTGGAGGCGGCTGGGGCGCGAGGGGCACCGAGGGGAGCGCGCGCGGTAGGGGGCCCAAGCAAGGGGCCCCCGGTTTGACCCGACGAGGCGGAGCGACGCACCCGACGCCACGGGACGCCACGCGACACGACGACGAACACGCGCTCAGGGGCCCAGCCCAGGAGCCAGGCCCCAGGACTGGAGCTTAAAGCTCCGTGGTTAGGGAGGGCTGGCTTGGCTTAGGGCAGCACGCAAGGCGAGAGGGCAGGGGAGGGAAGGGAGGGGATGGCGCAGGCCAAGGTCAGCGCAGCGCCCACGTCCACTGCCAGGTGTCAGGGTTCGGGCAGCCAAGGGGGCCCAGGCGAGGGGCAGGGCTGTGTTTTCCCCTAGGGAGCCTTCAGGGCGCAGAGGCCAGCCCATTGCACTCCTCTGCAATCCAGGGGAGGAGATGCTCCAGGGAGGGACCTGGACGCAAGCAGGGCCAAACGAGGGCCCTGGGTGTGGAAAGGCTGCCAGCGCCAGCATGAAGCTGGGTGGCTGGGTGGGAGGGGTCCCGGGACCCATTGGAGGAGCCCAGGCTAGGGAGCCACGCGACCTAGGCCAAGGAGCAGGGAGAGAGTAAAGGGGAAAGAGGGAAGGGGAGGAAGGGGCGGCGCGAGGACGAGGAGGAGGAGGAGGAGGAGGAGGAAAGATTGGGGTGGGGTGGGCTGGAGGCGGCTGGGGCGCGAGGGGCACCGAGGGGAGCGCGCGCGGTAGGGGGCCCAAGCAAGGGGCCCCCGGTTTGACCCGACGAGGCGGAGCGACGCCACCCGACGCCACGCGGGGACGCCACGCGACCTCGACGAGGAACACGCGCTCAGGGGCCCAGCCCAGGAGCCAGGCCCCAGGACTGGAGCTTAAAGCTCCGTGGTTAGGGAGGGCTGGCTTGGCTTAGGGGCAGCACGCAAGGCGAGAGGGCAGGGGAGGGAAGGGAAGGGATGGCGCAGGCCAAGGTCAGCGCAGCGCCCACGTCCACTGCCAGGTGTCAGGGTTCGGGCAGCCAAGGGGCCCAGGCGAGGGGCAGGGCTGTGTTTCCCCTAGGGAGCCTTCAGGGCGCAGAGGCCAGCCCATTGCACTCCTCTGCAATCCAGGGGAGGAGATGCTCCAGGGAGGGACCTGGACGCAAGCAGGGCCAAACGAGGGCCCTGGGTGTGGAAAGGCTGCCAGCGCCAGCATGAAGCTGGGTGGCTGGGTGGGAGGGGTCCCGGGACCCACTGGAGGAGCCCAGGCTAGGGAGCCACGCGACCTAGGCCAAGGAGCAGGGAGAGAGTAAAGGGGAAAGAGGGAAGGGGAGGAAGGGGCGGCGAGAGGACGAAGAGGAGGAGGAGGAGGAAAGATTGGGGTGGGATGGGCTGGAGGCGGCTGGGGCGCGAGGGGCACCGAGGGGAGCGCGCGCGGTAGGGGGCCCAAGCAAGGGGCCCCCGGTTTGACCCGACGAGGCGGAGCGACGCCACCCGACGCCACGGGACGCCACGCGACACGACGACGAACACGCGCTCAGGGGCCCAGCCCAGGAGCCAGGCCCCAGGACTGGAGCTTAAAGCTCCATGGTTAGGGAGGGCTGGCTTGGCTTAGGGGCAGCACGCAAGGCGAGAGGGCAGGGGAGGGAAGGGAAGGGATGGCGCAGGCCAAGGTCAGCGCAGCGCCCACGTCCACGGCCAAGTGTCAGGGTTCGGGCAGCCAAGGGGGCCCAGGCGAGGGGCAGGGCTGTGTTTCCCCTAGGGAGCCTTCAGGGCGCAGAGGCCAGCCCATTGCACTCCTCTGCAATCCAGGGGAGGAGATGCTCCAGGGAGGGACCTGGACGCAAGCAGGGCCAAACGAGGGCCCTGGGTGTGGAAAGGCTGCCAGCGCCAGCATGAAGCTGGGTGGCTGGGTGGGAGGGGTCCCGGGACCCATTGGAGGAGCCCAGGCTAGGGAGCCACGCGACCTAGGCCAAGGAGCAGGGAGAGAGTAAAGGGGAAAGAGGGAAGGGGAGGAAGGGGCGGCGCGAGGAAGAGGAGGAGGAGGAGGAGGAGGAAAGATTGGGGTGGGGTGGGCTGGAGAAACTGGGGCGCGAGGGGCACCGAGGGGAGCGCGCGCGGTAGGGGGCCCAAGCAAGGGGCCCCCGGTTTGACCCGACGAGGCGGAGCGACGCCACCCGACGCCACGGGACGCCACGCGACACGACGACGAACACGCGCTCAGGGGCCCAGCCCAGGAGCCAGGCCCCAGGACTGGAGCTTAAAGCTCCGTGGTTAGGGAGGGCTGGCTTGGCTTAGGGGCAGCACGCAAGGCGAGAGGGCAGGGGAGGGAAGGGAAGGGATGGCGCAGGCCAAGGTCAGCGCAGCGCCCACGTCCACGGCCAGGTGTCAGGGTTCGGGCAGCCAAGGGGGCCCAGGCGAGGGGCAGGGCTGTGTTTCCCCTAGGGAGCCTTCAGGGCGCAGAGGCCAGCCCATTGCACTCCTCTGCAATCCAGGGGAGGAGATGCTCCAGGGAGGGACCTGGACGCAAGCAGGGCCAAACGAGGGCCCTGGGTGTGGAAAGGCTGCCAGCGCCAGCATGAAGCTGGGTGGCTGGGTGGGAGGGGTCCCGGGACCCACTGGAGGAGCCCAGGCTAGGGAGCCACGCGACCTAGGCCAAGGAGCAGGGAGAGAGTAAAGGGGAAAGAGGGAAGGGGAGGAAGGGGCGGCGCGAGGACGAAGAGGAGGAGGAGGAGGAAAGATTGGGGTGGGATGGGCTGGAGGCGGCTGGGGCGCGAGGGGCACCGAGGGGAGCGCGCGCGGTAGGGGGCCCAAGCAAGGGGCCCCCGGTTTGACCCGACGAGGCGGAGCGACGCCACCCGACGCCACGGGACGCCACGCGACACGACGAGGAACACGCGCTCAGGGGCCCAGCCCAGGAGCCAGGCCCCAGGACTGGAGCTTAAAGCTCCGTGGTTAGGGAGGGCTGGCTTGGCTTAGGGGCAGCACGCAAGGCGAGAGGGCAGGGGAGGGAAGGGAAGGGATGGCGCAGGCCAAGGTCAGCGCAGCGCCCACGTCCACTGCCAGGTGTCAGGGTTCGGGCAGCCAAGGGGGCCCAGGCGAGGGGCAGGGCTGTGTTTCCCCTAGGGAGCCTTCAGGGCGCAGAGGCCAGCCCATTGCACTCCTCTGCAATCCAGGGGAGGAGATGCTCCAGGGAGGGACCTGGACGCAAGCAGGGCCAAACGAGGGCCCTGGGTGTGGAAAGGCTGCCAGCGCCAGCATGAAGCTGGGTGGCTGGGTGGGAGGGGTCCCGGGACCCACTGGAGGAGCCCAGGCTAGGGAGCCACGCGACCTAGGCCAAGGAGCAGGGAGAGAGTAAAGGGGAAAGAGGGAAGGGGAGGAAGGGGCGGCGAGAGGACGAAGAGGAGGAGGAGGAGGAAAGATTGGGGTGGGATGGGCTGGAGGCGGCTGGGGCGCGAGGGGCACCGAGGGGAGCGCGCGCGGTAGGGGGCCCAAGCAAGGGGCCCCCGGATTGACCCGACGAGGCGGAGCGACGCCACCCGACGCCACGGGACGCCACGCGACACGACGAGGAACACGCGCTCAGGGGCCCAGCCCAGGAGCCAGGCCCCAGGACTGGAGCTTAAAGCTCCGTGGTTAGGGAGGGCTGGCTTGGCTTAGGGGCAGCACGCAAGGCGAGAGGGCAGGGGAGGGAAGGGAAGGGATGGCGCAGGCCAAGGTCAGCGCAGCGCCCACGTCCACTGCCAGGTGTCAGGGTTCGGGCAGCCAAGGGGGCCCAGGCGAGGGGCAGGGCTGTGTTTCCCCTAGGGAGCCTTCAGGGCGCAGAGGCCAGCCCATTGCACTCCTCTGCAATCCAGGGGAGGAGATGCTCCAGGGAGGGACCTGGACGCAAGCAGGGCCAAACGAGGGCCCTGGGTGTGGAAAGGCTGCCAGCGCCAGCATGAAGCTGGGTGGCTGGGTGGGAGGGGTCCCGGGACCCACTGGAGGAGCCCAGGCTAGGGAGCCACGCGACCTAGGCCAAGGAGCAGGGAGAGAGTAAAGGGGAAAGAGGGAAGGGGAGGAAGGGGCGGCGAGAGGACGAAGAGGAGGAGGAGGAGGAAAGATTGGGGTGGGATGGGCTGGAGGCGGCTGGGGCGCGAGGGGCACCGAGGGGAGCGCGCGCGGTAGGGGGCCCAAGCAAGGGGCCCCCGGTTTGACCCGACGAGGCGGAGCGACGCCACCCGACGCCACGGGACGCCACGCGACACGACGACGAACACGCGCTCAGGGGCCCAGCCCAGGAGCCAGGCCCCAGGACTGGAGCTTAAAGCTCCGTGGTTAGGGAGGGCTGGCTTGGCTTAGGGGCAGCACGCAAGGCGAGAGGGCAGGGGAGGGAAGGGAAGGGATGGCGCAGGCCAAGGTCAGCGCAGCGCCCACGTCCACTGCCAGGTGTCAGGGTTCGGGCAGCCAAGGGGGCCCAGGCGAGGGGCAGGGCTGTGTTTCCCCTAGGGAGCCTTCAGGGCGCAGAGGCCAGCCCATTGCACTCCTCTGCAATCCAGGGGAGGAGATGCTCCAGGGAGGGACCTGGACGCAAGCAGGGCCAAACGAGGGCCCTGGGTGTGGAAAGGCTGCCAGCGCCAGCATGAAGCTGGGTGGCTGGGTGGGAGGGGTCCCGGGACCCACTGGAGGAGCCCAGGCTAGGGAGCCACGCGACCTAGGCCAAGGAGCAGGGAGAGAGTAAAGGGGAAAGAGGGAAGGGGAGGAAGGGGCGGCGAGAGGACGAAGAGGAGGAGGAGGAGGAAACATTGGGGTGGGATGGGCTGGAGGCGGCTGGGGCGCGAGAGGCACCGAGGGGAGCGCGCGCGGTAGGGGGCCCAAGCAAGGGGCCCCCGGTTTGACCCGACGAGGCGGAGCGACGCCACCCGACGCCACGGACGCCACGCGACACGAGGACGAACACGCGCTCAGGGGCCCAGCCCAGGAGCCAGGCCCCTGGACTGGAGCTTAAAGCTCCGTGGTTAGGGAGGGCTGGCTTGGCTTAGGGGCAGCACGCAAGGCGAGAGGGCAGGGGAGGGAAGGGAAGGGATGGCGCAGGCCAAGGTCAGCGCAGCGCCCACGTCCACGGCCAGGTGTCAGGGTTCGGGCAGCCAAGGGGGCCCAGGCGAGGGGCAGGGCTGTGTTTCCCCTAGGGAGCCTTCAGGGCGCAGAGGCCAGCCCATTGCACTCCTCTGCAATCCAGGGGAGGAGATGCTCCAGGGAGGGACCTGGACGCAAGCAGGGCCAAACGAGGGCCCTGGGTGTGGAAAGGCTGCCAGCGCCAGCATGAAGCTGGGTGGCTGGGTGGGAGGGGTCCCGGGACCCATTGGAGGAGCCCAGGCTAGGGAGCCACGCGACCTAGGCCAAGGAGCAGGGAGAGAGTAAAGGGGAAAGAGGGAAGGGGAGGAAGGGGCGGCGCGAGGAAGAGGAGGAGGAGGAGGAGGAGGAAAGATTGGGGTGGGGTGGGCTGGAGGAGGCTGGGGCGCGAGGGGCACCGAGGGGAGCGCGCGCGGTAGGGGGCCCAAGCAAGGGGCCCCCGGTTTGACCCGACGAGGCGGAGCGACGCCACCCGACGCCACGGGACGCCACGCGACACGACGACGAACACGCGCTCAGGGGCCCAGCCCAGGAGCCAGGCCCCAGGACTGGAGCTTAAAGCTCCATGGTTAGGGAGGGCTGGCTTGGCTTAGGGGCAGCACGCAAGGCGAGAGGGCAGGGGAGGGAAGGGAAGGGATGGCGCAGGCCAAGGTCAGCGCAGCGCCCACGTCCACGGCCAAGTGTCAGGGTTCGGGCAGCCAAGGGGGCCCAGGCGAGGGGCAGGGCTGTGTTTCCCCTAGGGAGCCTTCAGGGCGCAGAGGCCAGCCCATTGCACTCCTCTGCAATCCAGGGGAGGAGATGCTCCAGGGAGGGACCTGGACGCAAGCAGGGCCAAACGAGGGCCCTGGGTGTGGAAAGGCTGCCAGCGCCAGCATGAAGCTGGGTGGCTGGGTGGGAGGGGTCCCGGGACCCACTGGAGGAGCCCAGGCTAGGGAGCCACGCGACCTAGGCCAAGGAGCAGGGAGAGAGTAAAGGGGAAAGAGGGAAGGGGAGGAAGGGGCGGCGCGAGGACGAAGAGGAGGAGGAGGAGGAAAGATTGGGGTGGGATGGGCTGGAGGCGGCTGGGGCGCGAGGGGCACCGAGGGGAGCGCGCGCGGTAGGGGGCCCAAGCAAGGGGCCCCCGGTTTGACCCGACGAGGCGGAGCGACGCCACCCGACGCCACGGGACGCCACGCGACACGACGAGGAACACGCGCTCAGGGGCCCAGCCCAGGAGCCAGGCCCCAGGACTGGAGCTTAAAGCTCCGTGGTTAGGGAGGGCTGGCTTGGCTTAGGGGCAGCACGCAAGGCGAGAGGGCAGGGGAGGGAAGGGAAGGGATGGCGCAGGCCAAGGTCAGCGCAGCGCCCACGTCCACTGCCAGGTGTCAGGGTTCGGGCAGCCAAGGGGGCCCAGGCGAGGGGCAGGGCTGTGTTTCCCCTAGGGAGCCTTCAGGGCGCAGAGGCCAGCCCATTGCACTCCTCTGCAATCCAGGGGAGGAGATGCTCCAGGGAGGGACCTGGACGCAAGCAGGGCCAAACGAGGGCCCTGGGTGTGGAAAGGCTGCCAGCACCAGCATGAAGCTGGGTGGCTGGGTGGGAGGGGTCCCGGGACCCACTGGAGGAGCCCAGGCTAGGGAGCCACGCGACCTAGGCCAAGGAGCAGGGAGAGAGTAAAGGGGAAAGAGGGAAGGGGAGGAAGGGGCGGCGAGAGGACGAAGAGGAGGAGGAGGAGGAAAGATTGGGGTGGGATGGGCTGGAGGCGGCTGGGGCGCGAGGGGCACCGAGGGGAGCGCGCGCGGTAGGGGGCCCAAGCAAGGGGCCCCCGGTTTGACCCGACGAGGCGGAGCGACGCCACCCGACGCCACGGGACGCCACGCGACACGACGACGAACACGCGCTCAGGGGCCCAGCCCAGGAGCCAGGCCCCAGGACTGGAGCTTAAAGCTCCGTGGTTAGGGAGGGCTGGCTTGGCTTAGGGGCAGCACGCAAGGCGAGAGGGCAGGGGAGGGAAGGGAAGGGATGGCGCAGGCCAAGGTCAGCGCAGCGCCCACGTCCACTGCCAGGTGTCAGGGTTCGGGCAGCCAAGGGGGCCCAGGCGAGGGGCAGGGCTGTGTTTCCCCTAGGGAGCCTTCAGGGCGCAGAGGCCAGCCCATTGCACTCCTCTGCAATCCAGGGGAGGAGATGCTCCAGGGAGGGACCTGGACGCAAGCAGGGCCAAACGAGGGCCCTGGGTGTGGAAAGGCTGCCAGCGCCAGCATGAAGCTGGGTGGCTGGGTGGGAGGGGTCCCGGGACCCATTGGAGGAGCCCAGGCTAGGGAGCCACGCGACCTAGGCCAAGGAGCAGGGAGAGAGTAAAGGGAAAGAGGGAAGGGGAGGAAGGGGCGGCGCGAGGAAGAGGAGGAGGAGGAGGAGGAGGAAAGATTGGGGTGGGGTGGGCTGGAGGCGGCTGGGGCGCGAGGGGCACCGAGGGGAGCGCGCGCGGTAGGGGGCCCAAGCAAGGGGCCCCCGGTTTGACCCGACGAGGCGGAGCGACGCCACCCGACGCCACGGGACGCCACGCGACACGACGACGAACACGCGCTCAGGGGCCCAGCCCAGGAGCCAGGCCCCAGGACTGGAGCTTAAAGCTCCATGGTTAGGGAGGGCTGGCTTGGCTTAGGGGCAGCACGCAAGGCGAGAGGGCAGGGGAGGGAAGGGAAGGGATGGCGCAGGCCAAGGTCAGCGCAGCGCCCACGTCCACGGCCAGGTGTCAGGGTTCGGGCAGCCAAGGGGGCCCAGGCGAGGGGCAGGGCTGTGTTTCCCTAGGGAGCCTTCAGGGCGCAGAGGCCAGCCCATTGCACTCCTCTGCAATCCAGGGGAGGAGATGCTCCAGGGAGGGACCTGGACGCAAGCAGGGCCAAACGAGGGCCCTGGGTGTGGAAAGGCTGCCAGCGCCAGCATGAAGCTGGGTGGCTGGGTGGGAGGGGTCCCGGGACCCACTGGAGGAGCCCAGGCTAGGGAGCCACGCGACCTAGGCCAAGGAGCAGGGAGAGAGTAAAGGGGAAAGAGGGAAGGGGAGGAAGGGGCGGCGCGAGGACGAAGAGGAGGAGGAGGAGGAAAGATTGGGGTGGGATGGGCTGGAGGCGGCTGGGGCGCGAGGGGCACCGAGGGGAGCGCGCGCGGTAGGGGGCCCAAGCAAGGGGCCCCCGGTTTGACCCGACGAGGCGGAGCGACGCCACCCGACGCCACGGGACGCCACGCGACACGACGACGAACACGCGCTCAGGGGCCCAGCCCAGGAGCCAGGCCCCAGGACTGGAGCTTAAAGCTCCGTGGTTAGGGAGGGCTGGCTTGGCTTAGGGGCAGCACGCAAGGCGAGAGGGCAGGGGAGGGAAGGGAAGGGATGGCGCAGGCCAAGGTCAGCGCAGCGCCCACGTCCACTGCCAGGTGTCAGGGTTCGGGCAGCCAAGGGGGCCCAGGCGAGGGGCAGGGCTGTGTTTCCCCTAGGGAGCCTTCAGGGCGCAGAGGCCAGCCCATTGCACTCCTCTGCAATCCAGGGGAGGAGATGCTCCAGGGAGGGACCTGGACGCAAGCAGGGCCAAACGAGGGCCCTGGGTGTGGAAAGGCTGCCAGCGCCAGCATGAAGCTGGGTGGCTGGGTGGGAGGGGTCCCGGGACCCACTGGAGGAGCCCAGGCTAGGGAGCCACGCGACCTAGGCCAAGGAGCAGGGAGAGAGTAAAGGGGAAAGAGGGAAGGGGAGGAAGGGGCGGCGAGAGGACGAAGAGGAGGAGGAGGAAAGATTGGGGTGGGATGGGCTGGAGGCGGCTGGGGCGCGAGGGGCACCGAGGGGAGCGCGCGCGGTAGGGGGCCCAAGCAAGGGGCCCCCGGTTTGACCCGACGAGGCGGAGCGACGCCACCCGACGCCACGGGACGCCACGCGACACGACGACGAACACGCGCTCAGGGGCCCAGCCCAGGAGCCAGGCCCCAGGACTGGAGCTTAAAGCTCCGTGGTTAGGGAGGGCTGGCTTGGCTTAGGGGCAGCACGCAAGGCGAGAGGGCAGGGGAGGGAAGGGAAGGGATGGCGCAGGCCAAGGTCAGCGCAGCGCCCACGTCCACTGCCAGGTGTCAGGGTTCGGGCAGCCAAGGGGGCCCAGGCGAGGGGCAGGGCTGTGTTTCCCCTAGGGAGCCTTCAGGGCGCAGAGGCCAGCCCATTGCACTCCTCTGCAATCCAGGGGAGGAGATGCTCCAGGGAGGGACCTGGACGCAAGCAGGGCCAAACGAGGGCCCTGGGTGTGGAAAGGCTGCCAGCGCCAGCATGAAGCTGGGTGGCTGGGTGGGAGGGGTCCCGGGACCCATTGGAGGAGCCCAGGCTAGGGAGACACGCGACCTAGGCCAAGGAGCAGGGAGAGAGTAAAGGGGAAAGAGGGAAGGGGAGGAAGGGGCGGCGCGAGGAAGAGGAGGAGGAGGAGGAGGAGGAAAGATTGGGGTGGGGTGGGCTGGAGGCGGCTGGGGCGCGAGGGGCACCGAGGGGAGCGCGCGCGGTAGGGGGCCCAAGCAAGGGGCCCCCGGTTTGACCCGACGAGGCGGAGCGACGCCACCCGACGCCACGGGACGCCACGCGACACGACGACGAACACGCGCTCAGGGGCCCAGCCCAGGAGCCAGGCCCCAGGACTGGAGCTTAAAGCTCCGTGGTTAGGGAGGGCTGGCTTGGCTTAGGGGCAGCACGCAAGGCGAGAGGGCAGGGGAGGGAAGGGAAGGGATGGCGCAGGCCAAGGTCAGCGCAGCGCCCACGTCCACTGCCAGGTGTCAGGTTTCGGGCAGCCAAGGGGGCCCAGGCGAGGGGCAGGGCTGTGTTTCCCCTAGGGAGCCTTCAGGGCGCAGAGGCCAGCCCATTGCACTCCTCTGCAATCCAGGGGAGGAGATGCTCCAGGGAGGGACCTGGACGCAAGCAGGGCCAAACGAGGGCCCTGGGTGTGGAAAGGCTGCCAGCGCCAGCATGAAGCTGGGTGGCTGGGTGGGAGGGGTCCCGGGACCCATTGGAGGAGCCCAGGCTAGGGAGCCACGCGACCTAGGCCAAGGAGCAGGGAGAGAGTAAAGGGGAAAGAGGGAAGGGGAGGAAGGGGCGGCGCGAGGAAGAGGAGGAGGAGGAGGAGGAGGAAAGATTGGGGTGGGGTGGGCTGGAGGCGGCTGGGGCGCGAGGGGCACCGAGGGGAGCGCGCGCGGTAGGGGGCCCAAGCAAGGGGCCCCCGGTTTGACCCGACGAGGCGGAGCGACGCCACCCGACGCCACGGGACGCCACGCGACACGAGGACGAACACGCGCTCAGGGGCCCAGCCCAGGAGCCAGGCCCCAGGACTGGAGCTTAAAGCTCCGTGGTTAGGGAGGGCTGGCTTGGCTTAGGGGCAGCACGCAAGGCGAGAGGGCAGGGGAGGGAAGGGAAGGGATGGCGCAGGCCAAGGTCAGCGCAGCGCCCACGTCCACGGCCAGGTGTCAGGGTTCGGGCAGCCAAGGGGGCCCAGGCGAGGGGCAGGGCTGTGTTTCCCCTAGGGAGCCTTCAGGGCGCAGAGGCCAGCCCATTGCACTCCTCTGCAATCCAGGGGAGGAGATGCTCCAGGGAGGGACCTGGACGCAAGCAGGGCCAAACGAGGGCCCTGGGTGTGGAAAGGCTGCCAGCGCCAGCATGAAGCTGGGTGGCTGGGTGGGAGGGGTCCCGGGACCCACTGGAGGAGCCCAGGCTAGGGAGCCACGCGACCTAGGCCAAGGAGCAGGGAGAGAGTAAAGGGGAAAGAGGGAAGGGGAGGAAGGGGCGGCGCGAGGACGAAGAGGAGGAGGAGGAGGAAAGATTGGGGTGGGATGGGCTGGAGGCGGCTGGGGCGCGAGGGGCACCGAGGGAGCGCGCGCGGTAGGGGGCCCAAGCAAGGGGCCCCCGGTTTGACCCGACGAGGCGGAGCGACGCCACCCGACGCCACGGGACGCCACGCGACACGACGACGAACACGCGCTCAGGGGCCCAGCCCAGGAGCCAGGCCCCAGGACTGGAGCTTAAAGCTCCGTGGTTAGGGAGGGCTGGCTTGGCTTAGGGGCAGCACGCAAGGCGAGAGGGCAGGGGAGGGAAGGGAAGGGATGGCGCAGGCCAAGGTCAGCGCAGCGCCCACGTCCACGGCCAGGTGTCAGGGTTCGGGCAGCCAAGGGGGCCCAGGCGAGGGGCAGGGCTGTGTTTCCCCTAGGGAGCCTTCAGGGCGCAGAGGCCAGCCCATTGCACTCCTCTGCAATCCAGGGG
>NW_027287919.1:0-37748 GCF_047511675.1 Marmota flaviventris
CTAGCCTTAACCGTAACCCTAAACCTAACTCTAGCCATAATCCTAACCAGTAACTCTATCTGCAACATTAGGTCTAACCCTATCAATTACCCTAACGATAACCATAAACCTAATGGTAACCCTAGGCCTAACCCTAACCCTATCCATTACCCTAAACCTAATCTGAACCCTAAACCTAACCTGAAGCATAAACCTAACCCTATCCATTACCCTAACCCTAACTCTAACCCATAACGCTAATTTGAGTCCTAACCCTAATCCTTAACCTACCCAAACCCAAAACATGACACTGAACAATTTAATACCCTTAGCTCTAAACGGAACCTTACCCTAAACCCAACACTGACACTAGACCTAGCCATAAACCTTACCCTAAAACTATCTGTAACCCTAAACCTAGACATGATATTGACCCTAGACATTGCCATAACCCTAACACAAATGCTAGCCCTCATTCCTAACCCTAAACCTAGCCTTGATCCTAACCTGTACCCTAACTTAGCCCTATCCCCAATTGTATCCATCACCCTAGTTCTGAACCAAGCTATAACCCTGTCCCTTCCCCTAAACCTAACCCTAAACCTAGGCCTAGACCTAAACCTACAACTAACCCTAGACCTTATTCTAGCCCTAATTTAGCCCTAAACTTAACCATAACACTAGCACTAAGACTAACTCAAACTTTCACCCTAGCCCTATTCCCTAGTTCTAACCCTATTCCTTACCATAACCCTAACACTTGCCCTAACCCTAGCCCTAGCCCTAACCTTAGATCTAACCATAACTCTAAATTTAACCCTAAACATAACCGTAAAACTCACACATAACATTAGCCCTAACACTAATGCTAATCCTAAAACTAGCCCTAACCTAGTTCTAGCCCTAACCTAGTTCTATCCCTAAAACAAAACTGAGCCATAGCACTAACCCTAAACTTTAACCTAAATCAAAACTTAACCCACACCTAGCCCTAACCCTAGCCTAATTCCAGTCCTATCCTAACCCTAAAACTAACCTTGACCCTGACTCTGACCCTGTAACTACCCCTACCTCTAACGTCACCCTAAAAATAAACCTAACCCTAAAAATAGACATAGCCCTAAACCTAAAGCTAAAAGTAGCCCTAATCATAACCCTAGTTCTTACATTAGCTGTAGCCCTAACCCTAGCCCTAACCTAACCCAAAACATAGCCCTAATCCGAGCCCTACACCTCGTTTTATCCCTAACTTTAACACTGGCCCTAGCTCTAAACATTACCCTAAACCTTACCCTAATGCTAAAACTTATCCTAACCCTAAACCTAACCCTAGCCTTAATCCTAAGCATAAACCTAGACCAAACCCTAGGTCTAACCCTATCCATAACCCTAACCATAACCCTAACCCTAATGCTAACTCTAGGATAACCCTAACCCTATCTCTAAACTAAATTTATGCATTAACCTAAACCTAACCTGAACCCTAAAACTAACCATATGCATTACCCTAACCTAACACTAACTGTATCACTAATAAGAGCCCTAACCTTAACCTTAACCTAACCCAAACCATAACTGTTACCATGTATCTAATAAAAACTCTATCTCTAAAACTGACCCTAACCCTCAACCTAACACTTATGCTAGAACTAGCCATAAACCTCACCCTAAAACTTACCCTAAACATAAACCTAGACCTGACATTAGCCCTAGCCCTAATCCTAACTCTAACCCTAACACAAAACCTAGCCCTAATCCTGACACTTAACCTAGCCTAATCCTAACCCTAACCCTAACCCTAGCCCTAAAACTAAGACTAGCCATAACACTAATCCTTGTGCTAATCCTAGTACAATTTTGACCTAACCCTAATCCTAGCCATTAGACTAACTCTAACTCTCACTGTAGTCCTATCCCTAGTTTTAAAACAATCCCTGAAAATAACCCAAACTCTAGCCTTAAACCTAGTCCCAACCCTAGCCCTAACTTTTGCCCTAGCCCTAAACTTAGATCTAATCTTAACGCTAAATCTAACCCTAACTCTAAGCCTAAACCTCATCCTAACTCTAGCCCTATGCCTTATGCTAATTGGAAAACTAGCCTAACCCTAGCCCTAGCACTCAAATAAAACTGAGCATAGCCTTAAACCTAAACCTTACCCTAAATCAAACCCTAACACTATACCTAGCCCTAACCCTAGCACTAATTTGAGTCTTAATCCTAATTAAAGAATTTACGTTGACCCTTACCTGGACCCTAACACTAACCTTAACTCTAAATATCACCCTTCCCTAAACATCATCCTAACACTAAACCTAACCCTAAAAATAACGTAATTGGAACTCTAGTTCTTAAATTAGCCATGGCCCTGCCCTAACAGAAAACCTAGCCCTAATCAATGCCTGGCCATATCCCTAACCCTAATACTATCCCCAACCCTAGCATTAATCCTGTCCCTTACCCTAAGCCAAACACTCACTCTAATGCTACCCTACTCCTAAAACTAATCCTTAGCCTACCCCAAACCATAACTCTAATACTAATCCTAACCCTAGCCCTCATTCTGGCTCTAAACCTAATCTAAATTCTAACCCTAACCCTGGCACTTATTCTGACTCTAACTCTAACCCTAGGTTTAAACCTGATCCTAACCCTAAACCAAACCATAATATTAGCTGCACGGGTAACTCTATACCTAAACCTAACCCTAACACCAGACCTAGAAAAAAAGCCTAATCATATATCTAGCCATAACTCTAGCACTAGCCCTAAGCAAAAAACCTACTCCTAGGCCTAACAATAACCCTTTACCTAACTCAAACACTAACCCTACCCCTAGACCTAAACCTAGCCCTAATTCTGGCCCTAACCTTAAACCTAACCCTAACCTGAACAATGACCCTTACCCTAACAGAAACCTAGCTCTAAACTTTATGCTAACCCAAAATCAAGCCATAATCCTAACACTAGACCTAGCCATAACCTTAACCCTAGCCCTTTCATTACCCATAGCCCTAATGCTAGCCCTAAACCTCACACAAAACCAGCCCAAATTCTAGCCCTAACCCTAGCCCTAAGCCTAAGCCTAACCCTAACCCTAGACCTAACCCTAACCCTAACCATCGCCCTAGCCCTAACCCTAGGTGAAACACTAACCCTTAACATAAACATAACCCTAGCCCCAACCCTAATCCTAATGATAATCCTAGCCCTAATCCTAACCTAACCAAGACCAAACCATAGCTCTAAATCTATCCATTACCCTAAACATAAACCTAACCCCAATGCTAATCCTAGTGTGAAAGTTAACCCTAATCCTAAACTTAGGCCTGACACTAACCCTAACCCTCGCCCTGGCCCTAACCATAGGTCAAATCCTAACACTTACCCTAAACCAAACCCTAACACTAACCCTAGGCCTAACCGTAACCCTAACCTTTACCCTAGACCTAAACCTAAACATAACCCTAGCCCTAAACCTATTCATTACCCTAAACATAAGCCTAACCCAAGTGCTTACCCTAGGCCTAAACTTAAACCTATCACTAACACTCACCCTATCCATTACCTAAAACTAACCTGAACATTAAACCTAAACCTATCAATTACTCTAACCCTAACCCTAACCCTAATGCTAATTCGAGCACTAAACCTAAACCATAACACAAACCAAACTCTGAAAAAGACACTGACTCTGATAATACACCTATCTCTAAACCTGACCCTTACCCTAAACCTAACCCTTACACTAGACCTAGATATAAAACTAACCATAACACTATCCCTAACCAAACCATAGACCTTAGCACTCTACCTAATTCTTGCCCTAAACCTAACACAAACCCTAGCCCTCATCCTAGCCCTAAACCTAGCCTTAATCCTAATTCAAATCCTAACCCTAGCCCAATCCCTAATTTCAACCCACGCCCTAGTTTTGAACCTAGGTATAACCACATACCTTCCCCTAACACTAACCCTAACCCTAACACTATCACTAACCCTAACCAAAGCCCTAACAGTAGGCCTAACCATAACTGTAACCCTAGCTCTAATCCTAGCCATAATTTATCGCTAAATGTAACCCTTACTCTAACCCTAGCCCTAAGACTAACTCTAACTCTCGAGATAGACCTATTTCTAGTATTAACCTTATCTGTTACCATACCAAACATAACCCTAAAATTAACCCTAACCCTAACCCTGACACATATTCTAGCCCTAATACTAACTGTAAAACTAACCCTAACCCTAATCCTAAACTTAACACTAATCCTAATTTTAACCCTAATCCAGTCACTAACCCTAAACCTATCCCTAATTTAACACTATTCCCAATCCTAAACCTAAACATAAAACTAACAGTAACACTAAGCCTAAACCTAAATTTATCCCTAACACTAACTCTAACCCTAACACAAACGCTAATCCTAACACTAAAACTAATCCTAACCCTAAACCTAACCCTAAAAGTAACCTTAAACCTAAAACTAAACATAACACTAACCCTAAACCTAAACCTAACAAAAACCCTAACCCTAAACCTAACCCTAACACAAACCCTAACCCTAACCCTAACTCTAAGACTAACCCTAAACCTAAAAATAAACTTAACAAGAAATGTAATCCTAACCCTAACCCGAAGCCTAATGGAAACCCAAACCATAACCCTAACATAAACCCTAACCCAAACCCTAACCCTAACCCTAACACTACCCCTAATCCTAATCCTAACACTTACCCTTACCCCAACCCCAACCCTATAACTAACCATAACCAAAACTCTAACCTTAAACCTAACACTAAACCTAAACTTTACCTAAACCTAGCCCTAACCCTAACCCAACCTATGCGTAACCCTAAAACTAAGCCTAAACCTAACCCTAAGCCTCATTCTTACCATAATATTAACCATAAGCATAACCCTTACCCATATCCCTAAACCTAACACAAACCCTAAACCTAACTCTTACCCTAACACAAACCATATTCTTCACCCTAACACTAATCCTAACACTAACCCTAACCCTAACTCTAACTCTAAAACTGATCCTAACCCTAACCTGAACAATAACCCAAACCCTAACCCTAAAATTAACCCTAAACATAACCCTAACCCTAAACCTAACATGAACCGTAACCATAAAATTAACCCTAATAATTACACTAACCCTACCCCTAACCCTAAAACTAACCCTAAACATATACCTAACCCTAACAACATCTATAACCCAAACCCAAACACTATTACTAAAGGTAAACTTAAACCTAACTCTAACCCTAATGTTAACCCTAACACTAATGCTAACATGAACCCTAACCCTAACATTAACACTAACCCTAACCCTAACTCTTAAACTAACCCTAAACCTAACACTAACCTTACCACTAACCCTAACCTTAAACCTAACCCTAACATTAACCCTAACTCTAACCCTAACTTTAACGTAAACCTAACATTAACCCTAACCTTAACCCTAACTTGAACCCTAATGCTAACCCTAACTCTAACTTAAACCTAACCCTAACAAAAACCCTAACACTAAACCTAACCCTAACATTAAACCTAACCCTAACAATAACACTAACCCTAAGACCTAACAGTACCTAAGTACCCTAAAAGTAACCCTAACCCTAAAACTAATCCTTACTGTAATCGTAACCCTGACCATAATCCTAATCCTAACACTAACCTTAAAACTCACCCTAACCTAACCCTAATTCTAACCCTAACAGTATGCCAAAACCTAACACTAACCCTTACCCAAACACTATTCCTAACACTAACCCTACCCATCATTCTAACCATAACCATCACTGTAACCCTCAACATAACACTAAAACAAATCCTAACACTAAACCTGATATGAACCCTAACACTAACAATAACCATAACACTAACCCTAAACCTAACTTTAACCCTGACACTAAACCTAACCCTAACCCTAACACTAAACCGAACCACCTAACTACCTCACCCTAACTCTAACACTAACCCTCACACTAACACTAACCTAAACCTAAAACTAAACCTAACCTAACTCTAAAACTAACTCTAACATTAACCTAATTCTAACCCTAACCATTACATAAACCTAACCTTAAACCTAACCCTAACACTAACACTAATTCTAATCCTAACACAAACCCTAACACTATGTCTAACCCTAAGCTTAATCCTAACACTAACACTAACACTAACCTAACACTAACACTAACCCTAAACCTAAACTTTACCCTAACACTAACCTCAACCCTAACATTAACCCTAAAAATAACCCTAAACCTAACACTAACTCTAAACCTAATACTAACTGTAATGCTGACCCTAAACCTAACCCTAACACACAACCAAAATCATAACCCTAACCCTAACATTAATTCAAACCCTAACCCAAACCCTAATGCTAACTCGAACACTAACCCAAAACCTAACCCTAACTCTAACACTAACCCTTACATTAAAAGAACCTAACCCTACCCCTAACCATAACACTAACTTTAAACTTAACCCTAAACATAACACTAACCCTAACCTTATCCCTAACCCTAACATTAACTATAAACCTATTTCTATCCCTAACACTATTATACCCCTAAACCTAAAACTACCCTAACAGTAACAGTAACCCTAACCCTAAACCTAACCCTAACCCTAACAACACTAACCCTAACCTTAATCCTAACACGAACCCTAATCCTAACATTAACACTAACCCTAACCCTAACGGTAACACTAAACCTAAAACTAATCCTAACCCTAACGCTAAAACTAATCATAACAATAACCCTAACCCTAACCCTAAACTAAACTAACACTAACCTTAACTCTAACCTTAATGCGAACACTAACCCTAACCAAAATCCTAAGAAAACCTAACCCTAACACAAACCATAACCCCAACCCTAACCCTAACCCTAACATTAACCCAAAACCCAACCCTGATCCTAACTTAACCATAAACCTAAAAATAAACCTAACGTTAATACTAATCATAACTGTAACCCTAACCATAACACTAACCCGAAACCTAACACCAAACTTAACCGTAACCCTAACTCTAAACCTAACACTCTACCTAACCCAAACCCTAACAGTAATACTAAATGTAATCATAAACCTAAACCTAACCCTAAACCTTAACTTGACCCTAATCAAACACTACCACTAAACCTAAACCTAATCCTAACACTAACCATAACCCTAATGCTAACCCTAACCCTAACCCTAAAAATTACACTAAGCCTAAAACTCACCCCTAAACCTAAACCTAACACTAACCCTATCCCTAAACCTAACACAAACCATATACCTATCCCTAAATAAACCTAAATGTAACCCTATTCCTAACACAAAACCTAACCCCCAAAATAACCCTAACCCTAACACTAACTCTAACCCTAACCCTAATCCTAATCCTAACTTAAATCTAACCCTAAACCAAACACTGAGCCTAATCCTAATCCTAACACTAACTTTAAACATAACACTAAACCTAAATCTCACACTAACCTTAACCCTAACCTAACCCTAACCGTAACACTCACTCTAACCCTAACACTAACAGTAACACTAACTCTAATCATAAACCTAACCCTAACCCTAAATCTTAAATTAACCCTAACTCTAACACTAACACTAACACTAACCCTAACAGTAACCCTAACCCTAACTGTAAAACCAACACTAACCCTAAACTTGCCCTAACCCTAACACTAACCTAACACTAACCATAAACCTAATCCTAATACTAACTCTAACCATAAACCTAACCCTAAACTTAATCCAAACACTAAATCTCAACCTAAAACTAACCCTAACCCTAACCATAATTCTAAATCTTACACTAACCCTAACTCTCAAACGAACTCTCACCCTAACCATAACAGTAACCCTAACACTTACCCTAAAACTAACCCTAAGCCTAAACCTAACCGTAAACGTAACACTAACACTAACCCTAACTCTAACCCTAACCCGAATCCCAACACTAACCCTAATCCTAACCATAAACTCACCCTAACCCTAACCCTTACCTAACCCTAACCATAAAAATAACATCAACCCTAATGCAAACCCAAAACATAAACTGAAACCTAACCCTAACCCTAACACTAACCCAAACCTTAAACCTACCCTAACACTAACCCTTACATTAAAAGTAAACCTAACTTTAAACCTGACACTAACCCTAATCCTAAGCCTTACTCTAAACCTAAACCTAATTATAATGCTATACCAAACACTAACACTAACCCTAACTGTAGCCCTAACACTAACCCTAACACTAACCCTAAACCTAAACCTAACTCTAACTCTAACCCTAACCTTAAATATAACAGGAATTCTAAGCCAAATGCTCACCCTAACCTAAATCTAAACCTGAACATATCATTAACAGGAACCCTAAACCCAAACCTAACCTTAACCCTAACCCTAACCCTAACTCTAACCCTAATTTAACGCTAATCCTAACACTAACCCTAACATTAACACTCCCCCTAAACCTAACTCTAAAAAAAACCTCTACATCTAAATTAAACACTAACCCAAACCTAACCCTAATATGAACCCAGACCTAATCCTAACCCTACCCTAACCCTAACCCTAACACTAACACAAACACTAAACCTAACCCTAAACATAACCCTAACCTTAACCTAACCATAACCCTAACCCTAACCTAAACCTAACACTAACCGTAACAATAACCCTAACCCTATCCCAAACACTAACAGTAATCCTAAATCTAACCCTAAACCAAACACTAATCCTAACCCTAACCCTAACCTTAACACTAACACTTACATTAATACTAACCTTAAACCAAACAAAACCCTAAACCTAACCCTAACTATAACCCTAAACCTAAACTTAACCCTATCCCTAATCCTAACCGTAACCCTAACACAAACACAAATCCAAATCATTAAGCCTAACAGTAACCTAACCCTCACCCTAACCCATACCCAACTGAACCCTAATTTTAATACTAACCCTAACACTAACCCTAACCCTAACCCTAACGGTAACCCTAACCATAATCCTTACCCTATCACTAACCCTAATCCTAACACTAAACCTAACTTTAACTCTAACCCTAACCCTAACACTAACCCTAACCCTACCCTTAAAACTAACACTAACCCTAACCCTAACCCTAACTCTAACCATAATCCAACACTAACCCTAAACCTAACCCGAAAACAAATCCTAAACCTAACTCTAACCCTAACACAAACCATAACCCTAACTCTAACCCTAACACTATCCCAAAACCTAACCCTAACAATAACTCTGACACTAACCCTAAATGTAAATGGAACCCTAACCCTAAGCCAAACACTAACACCAATCCTAACCCTAATCCTAAACTTTACTCTAACCCTAACCCTTACTCTAACACTAACATAATCCTAAACATATCACTAAACCTAACACTAACCCTACGTCTAACAATAACATCAACCCTAACCTTAACCCAAAACCTAAACCAAAACCTAACCCTAATCCTAACACAAACCCAAACCCTAAACCTACCCTAATCCTAACCCTTACATTAAAAGTAAACCTAAATCCAAACCTGACACTAACCTTAATCCTAAGTCTAACTCTAAACCTAAACCTAATTATAACGCTATACCAAACACTAACGCTAACACTAACTGTAGCCCTAAAACTAACCCTAACAATAACCCTAAACCTAAACCTAGCATTAACCCTAACCTTAACCCTAACTGTAACAGGAACTCTAAGCCAAATGCTCACCCTAACCTAAATCTAAACCTGAACATTTCCTTAACAGGAACGCTAAACCCAAATCTAACCCCATCCCTAACCCTAACCCTAACCCTAACTTAAACCTAATCCTAAAACTAACCCTAACACTAACTCTCACCTTATCCCTAACCATAACACTAACACTAAATTTAATTATGACCCTAAACCTAAACCTAAACCTTACCCTATCACTGACCCTAACCCTAACACTAACCCTTACTCTAACACTAACATAACCCTAACCCTAATACTAAACTTAACACTAACCTTAAGGCTTACCCTAAACTTAAACTTAACACTAAATCAAACCCTAACACTAACACTAACCCCAAACCTATAAGTAATTCTAAACCTATCACTAACACTAACCCTAACACTAATCCTAACTATAATCCTAATCCAACCGTAACCATAACCCTAACCCTAACCAAACCCTAACTCTAACGCTAAAACTAACACAAACCATAACTCTAACCATAACACTAACCCTAACACTTACCCTAATCCTAACTCTTAAACTAACTCTAACCCTAACCCGTTCCCTAATCCTTATCCTCACTCTAATTCAAAAATAACCCTAAACCTAAACCTAACCCGTACCCTAACAATAATCCTAAATCTTACCTAATACTAAACCTAAACCTAACCCTAACCCTATCAATAACCCTAAATGTAACCCTATCCCTGAACCTAACACTAACCCTTATTTTAACACTAAACATAACCCTAACCCTAACACTAACCCTAATCTTAACTCTAGTCCTAACACTTACCCTAACCCTATCCTTAACCCTAACACTAACCCTGACTTCCCTAACATTAACCCTAACTCTAACCATAATTCAATCATAACCCTAAACCTAGCCCTAACACAAATCGTATCCCTAACCTTAAACTTAACACAAACCCTAACCCAAACCCTAACCCGAACCCAATCCCTAACACTAACCCTTATCCTAACCCTTACCCTAACACTAAACCTAAACATAACCCTAAACCTAACACTAACCATAACCCTAACACTAACACTAACACTAAACCTATCCCAAATCCTAAACCTAACACTAACACTAACCCTAACACTAATCCTAACCCTAACCATAACATAAACCCTAACCCTAACACTAACCCTAACCCTAAACCTAACCTTTAGTGTAACACTAAACCTAACCCTAAACATAACCCTAAAACAAACATTAACCCTAATTTTTACCCTAAAATGAATCTTAACCCTAACACGAAACCTATCACTAACACTAATTCTAACCCTAAAACTAACACCAAAATTAAACTTAACCCTTACCTTAACACTATCCCAAACTATAAACCTAATTCTAACCCTAACACTAACCCTAACCCTAACCCTATTAATAACCCTAACACTAAACCTAAACCTAACACTAACCCTAAAGATAAACCTAAATCTATCCCGAATCCTAACCGTAACCCTAACGCTAACCCTAACACAAAACCTAACCCTAACCGCACCCTATCCCTAACCCTAACTCTAACACTAACCCTAATTCTAACCCTAACTTTAACTCTAACACTAAACCTAATCCTATTCCTAACCCTAAACCTAACCCTGAACCTCACCATAACCCTAACTCTAACCCTAACTCTAACACAAACCCTAAACTGAACTCTAACCTTAAGCCAACCACTAATCCTAACCCTAACCCTAACTCTTACCATAACACTAACCCTAACACAAACCGAAAATTTACACCTAACCCTAAAAATAAACCTAGCCCTAACCTAACACGAACCTTAACCTGAACCCTAACAGTAACCCTAACTAAAACCCACAACCTAACACTAATCCTAACACAAACTCTAAACTTAACACAAACCCTAACCCAAACCACAACCCTAACCCTAACCATACCTAACTCTAAACCTAACCATAAGACTATCACTAACACTAATCCTAATACTAACACTAACACTAAACCTCACCATAAACGTAACCTTAACTCTAACACTTTCTCTATACCTAATCCAAACACTAAACTTAAACCTAAACTTAACACTAACCCAAAAAATAATCCTAACCCTAAACCTAACCCTAACTGTAACAGTAACCCTAATCCTAACAGTAGACCTACATGTAACCCTAACACTAACACTAACCCTAACACTAACACGAATCCTAAAACTAACCCTAACCATAACCCTAACATGAACCCACACCATAACCCTAACCCTAACACAAACACTTAACCTTACGCTAACCCTAACACAAATCCTAACCAAACCCTAACCCTAACCCTAACCCTAACCTAACCCTAACCCCTACCTAAACCTAATCCTTCACCTAACCTTAACCATAACACTAAACCTAAGCACAACCCTAAACCTATAACTAACTTTAACCCTAAACCTAAACCTAAAACTAACCCTAACCCTAAATGTAAGCCTAACCCTAACCCTAATTCTAACTCTAATCTTAACCCTAACCCTAATGATAACCTTAACCCTAACTCAAACCCTAACCATAACCAAACACTAATCCTAACACTAACCTTAACACTAACCCTAAAGCCAACCGTAACACTAACTCTAAAACTAACCCTAACCCTAACCTGAACCCTAAGCCTAACCTAACCGTATCGCAAACACTAACCCTAACCATAACACTAACCTAACCCTAACCCTAATACTAATCCTAACCCTAACTATTACCCTAATATTAACTGTAACACTAAGCCTAACCCAAACCCTAACCCTAACACAAATCCTAACACTAAACCTAACACTAACCCTAACGCTAACCCTAACCTTAACCCTAACACTAACCCTAACCCTAACCCTAACCCTAACCCTTTCTCTAACACTAACCTTAACTCTAATCGTAAACCTACCTCTAATACTATCCATTACCCTAAGCCCTACCCTCATCCTAATGCTACCCTAGTCCTAACACTATTCCTTAGCCTATCCCAAACCCTAAATTTATTACTAGTCCTAACCATAGGCCTCATTCTAGCTCTAGCCCTAACAAAACCCTGACCCTCATACTGACCCTAACATCCCTAGATCTAAACCTGACACTAACCCTAAACCGGACCCTAACTCTACCCCTACCTGAACCCATACCTAAACCTAACAGTAACACTAGCACTAGACCAAACCTAATCCTAAATAGAGTCATAAATCTAGACCTAGCCCTAAACAAAAACCTTGAACTAGCCCTAATAATAACCCTTAATCTAGCACAAAGACTAGCCCTATCCCTAGACCAACACTATTCCTAATTCTGGCCCTAACCCACACCTAGCCCTAAACCTGACCTTTACCCTAAACCTAACCCTAAACCTAACCTATTCATAACCAAACCCTACAACTACCCTTAACTGTAATGCAAGACCTGACACTAGCCCTAACCTTAACCCTAGCCCTAGCCCTAACCCAAACCCTCATCCGAGCCGTAAACCTAGCCTTAAACATAACCCTCACCATAAACCTAACCCAAGACCTAATCCTATCCATAACCCTAGCCCTAACCTTAACTCTAGCTGTATCCATTACCCTAAACATAACCCTTATCCTAATGATAACCCTAGGACCCAACCTAACCTATCACTATCCCCAAAACTATCAATTACCCTAAACGTAACCTGTACCCTAAACCTAACCCTATATTTATCCTAACCCTAACCCTAAGTCTAATTCGAGCCGTGACCCTAAACCCAAACCTAAACCAAGCCCTAAAACTGACCCTGGCCATAATAATTCCCCTAGCTGTAAACTTGACTCTTATCGTATACCTAACCATTACAATAGACCTAGCCATAAAACTTTCTCTAAAACTACACCTAACTCTAACCCTAGACCTGAAATTAGCCCTAGCCATAATTCTCTCCCTAACCCTAACAAAAACCCTAGCTCTTATCCTAGCCTTAAACATAGCATTAATTACAACCCTAACCCAAACTCTAGGCCTAAACCTGACACTAACCCTCACCCTAATCTTAGCCCTAATTTAGCCCTATCCCTAACAGTAGTCCTAAGACTAACTCTAACTCGCACATTAGACTTTCACTTGTTCTAACCATATCCCTTACCATAACCCTAACCCTAGCTCTAATCCTAGTCCTAACCCTTGCCCTATCCTTTGCCCTAGCACTAACCTTAGAAAATACCTAACTCTAAATCGAACCCGAACCCAAAGACTAAGCCAAACCCTAATACTAACCCAAACCATAACACTAATCCTAAAACTAGCTCTAACACTAGCCCTAAAAAAAAACCGAGTTAAAGCTATAACCCTAACCCCTAACCTAAACCAAACCCTACCCATAACGCTAGCCCTGATATGAGTTGTAAGCCGAACTCTTAAGCTAAACCTGAACCTGACACTGACTCTAACACTACTAGCTCTAAACATCGCCCTAACCCTAAACCTAACCCTAACACTAACTCTAGCACTAAAACTAGCCCTAAACTTCACCCTAGTACTTACATTAGCCCTAACCCTAACTCTATCCCTAACTTAATCCAAAACCTAGCCCTAATCCTAGCTTTAACCCTAGCCCTATTCGTAATCATTAACCTAGCCCTAAACTGATCTCTAACTCTTTTCATTACCATAACCAAAACCATAACCCTAATGCTTAACCCTAGCCATGAACCTGCATGCATCCATAATCTTAACCCAATCTATTATCCTGAACCTAACCTGAACCTAAACCTAACCCTATCTTTACCCTAACCCTAACACTTACACTAATTCAAGCCCTAACTTTAAACCTTAACCTATCCCAAACTGTAACCTTGACCTTGACCCTAATAAAACCCCTAGCTCTCAACTTCAACATAACCATACACTTAACCCTTATCCTCGATGTAGCCATAATCCTAACCCTAAAACTATCTTTAACCATAATTCTGGACCTGAAATTAGCCCTAGCCCTAATCCTAGTCATAAACCTAAAACAAACCCTGACCTCATCCTAGCCCTAAACCTAGCTTTAATCATAACCCTAACACTAACCCTACCCCTAACCCTAATTCTAACCCTCACCCTACCTCTATACCTAGCTATAATGCCATCTTTTACACTAAACTTAACCCTAACCCTAACCCTAACTCTAGGCTTAAGACAAACAATAAACCTAGACCTAATCCTAGCACTAATTTAGCCCTACCTCTAACCATAACACTAATCCTAGCCCTAAGAGTCACTCTAACACTCACCCTATACCTATCTCTAATTCTACCCTATCCCTTACTGTAAGCCTATCCCTAGCCCTAACCCTTGCCCTATTCTTAGTCCCAGCTATAACCCTCGATCTAACTCCAAATCTAACCCTAACACTAAGCCTAAGCTTAACACTTACACTATCCCTAAACCTAACCCTAGGACTTAACCAAAACCAAGCAATAGCCCTAACCCTAAACATTAACTTAAAACAAACCCTAGCACTAAACCTAGAACTATTCCTAGCCCTAATTCGAGTTCTAACACTAACTTTAAAACTAACACTGACCCTGACTTATATCCTAACACTCAACCTAGCTCTAAACACCACCCTCACCTTAAACCAAATGCTAAGAATAACCCTAACAATAATTCAAGTCCTATCCCTAACCCTAACAAACCCTGACCTGACTCTTATCCTAACACAAACCCTAGCTATAAATATCACCCTAAACATAAACCTAACCTAACACTAAACTTAACCATAACACTAAAACTAACCTAAATTTAACCCTAGTTCTTACATTAGCTGTCGCCCTAAACCTATCCCTAACCCTAACACAAAAACTAGCCCTAATCTGAGCACTAAACCTAAATTTAACCATAACTCCAACCCTAACCATAGCCCTAACCCTAGCTCTAAACCAATCCCTTACCCTAAGCAAAACCCTAAACCTAAGGGTAACCCTAGACCTATCCCTAATCCTTAGGCTAACCAAAACCCTAACTCTATTAATCACCCTAACCCTAGCTCTCATTCTAGTTCTAACACTATCCCAAATTCTAACCCTTATTCTGACCCTTATACTGACCCTGCCACTATTCCTAGGTCTAACTCTAACCTTACCTCTAACCCCAAAACTATGGTAATCCTACTCCTAGATCTAACCCTGAAGCTATCTCCAAGCCTAGCTCTAACCATAGCTCAGAACCTAACCCTTACGCTAAACAAAACCCTAAACCTAACCAGAGTTCTAACCCTCAAACTAACCCTAACTCAAGACCTAATCCTAACCATAACCCTAGCCCTAAACTTCACTCTCACTATATCCATTACCCTAAACATTACCCTTACCCTAATGCTAACCCTAGGCCTAACCCTAACCTTATCACGATCCTCCAAACTGTCAATTACCCTAAACCTAACCTGAACCCTAAACCTCACCTTATCATTACCCTCATGCTAAACCTAATGCTTACTGGAGCCCTAACCCTAAATTCAAACCTAAACCGAAGCCCAAAACTGACCCTGATATTAATAATTCCCCTAGGTATAAACTTGATTATTACCCTATGCCTAAACCTTAAACTAGACTTAGAAATAAACCTAACCCTAAAACTATCCATAACCATAACCCTATACCTGACTTTAGCCCTAGCCATAATCCTAGCCGTAATGCTAGCACAAACCCTAGTCCTTATCCTAGCCCTAAATATAGCCTTAATTATAACTTAACCCTAACCCTAGGCCTAAACCTAACACTAACCATACCCGTAATCTTAGCCCTAATTTAGCCCTATCCCTAACCCTAACCCTAGCCCAAAGACTAACTCTAACTCTCACCATAGCCCTAGCTCTAGTTTTAACCCTATATATTACTGGAAGCCTAATCCTAGCCTGAGCCATATGTCTAACCCTAGCCCTATTCATATCCATGGCCGTAACCCTAGATCTAAACCTAACTATAAATCTAACCCTAACAATAAGCCTAAGCCTAAACCTAACCCTAGCCCTAACCCTAAGGCTATCCTAAAACTAGCCCTAACACTAGCCCTAACACTAAAACAAAACTGAGCCATAGAACTAACTCTAATCCTTAACATAAACCAAGCCCTAATCCTACACCTAGCCCTAACCCTAGCAATAATTAGAGTCTTAAGCCGAACCTTAAAATGAATCCTCAAACTGACTCTGACCTTAACACTAACCCTAGGTATAAATATCACCCTAACCCTAAACCTAAACCTAACACTAGACCTAGTTCTAACCCCTAACACGAAAATTAGCCCTAATCATAACCCTAGAACTTACATCAGGTGTAACCCTAACCCTAGCCCTAATTTAACCCAAATCCTAGCCCTATTCTGAGCCCTAACTCTAGCTTTAACCCTAAACCTAAATCTAACCCTGTCACTAATTGTAAATATAGCCCTAGCTGTAAACCTAGCTCTAACCCTATCCATTACCCTAACCATAACTCTAACCCTAATGCTAACCCTAGGCCTACACCTAACCCTATTCCTAATCTTCACCCTATACATTACCTAAATCTAACCTGAAACCTAAACCTAACCCTATAATTATGCTGATCCTAAACTTAATGCTAATTCGAGTTCTAACTTTAAACCTTAACCTATCCAAAACACTAATTGTGACCATGACTCTAATAATACATTTATCTCTAAACCTGACCCTAACCCTAAATCTAATGCTTACACAAGGCATAGCCATAAACGTAACCTTAAACTATCTTTAACCATAAACCTAGACCTGAAATTAGCCCTACCCATAATCCTAGCCTTAAACCAAGCCTTAATCCTAACCCGAACCATAACCCTAATTCTAACCCTCACCCTAGCCCTAAACCTACCTATAACCCCATCCCTTACCACAAACCTAAACATAACCCTAAACCTAACCCTAACCCCCACCCTAACCCTAGGCCTAATACTAACACTAAGCCTAGTGCTAATCCTAGCCCTAATTTAATCCTATCCTAAGCCTAACCCTAGAACCTAAGACTAACTCGAACTCTTGCCCTAGCCCTAGCCCTAGTTCTATCCTTAGTCCTATCCTAACTCTAGATCTAAACCTAACTCTAAATCTAGGCCTAACTCTAAATTTAACTGTAATCATAAGCCAAACCAAACCATAACACTACCCCAAACCATAATGCTAATCCTAAAACTTGCCCTGGCCCTGGACCTAGCCATAAAACAAAACCAAGCCATATCCCTAACCCAAACCCTTAACCTAAACCAAACCCAAACCTTACACCTAGCCCTAACCCTAACTCTAAAAATTACTCTGACACTGAGGTGGACCCTAAAACTAATCCTAGCTCTAATCATCACCCTAACTTAAATTAACCCTAACACTAGATCTAGTCTTAACCGTAACCCTAATACAAGCCTTAATTGTAAACCTCGTTCATACATTAGTCATTGTTCTAACCCTAGCATTAACCCTAACACAAATCCTACCTGGATACGAGCCCTAAACCTAGTTTTAACCCTAATCTTAACCCTAACACTAGCCCTAAACCTAACCCTAACCCTAGCTCTAACCCTATCCCTTACTCTAAGCCAAACCCTAACCCAAATGCTAACCCTAGTCCTAAACCTAATCCTTAGCCTAACTTCAACTCTAACCATATTACAAGTCTTAACCCTAGTCCTCGTTCTACCTCTAAACCTAACCCTGACACTCATCTGACCTTAAAAGTAACCCTAGGTCTAAACCTGACCCTAAAACTAAACCAAAATCTATCACTAGACCTACAGGTAACCCTATAGATATGCCTAAGCATAACACTACACCTAGACCCAAAGCTAATCCTAAATATAGCTGTAACTCAAGCCCTAGACCTAAACAAAATCCTAACATTAGCCCTAACAAAAACCCTTAACCTAAACCAAAAACTTACCTATCACTAGACCTAACTCTAGTCTAAATTCTCACTCTAACCCTAAATCTAACCCTATCCCGAACACTGACTCTGATCCTAACACTTAGACTACCTGTAAACCTGACACTAACCCAAAACCTAGATCTAACACTAGTACTAGTCATAACCCTAAACCTAAAACTAGCCCTACACAGAACCCTAACTTTTACATTACCCATAGTCCTGACCCTAGCCCTAAACCTAACACAAAACCTAGAGGTAATTCTAGGCCTAAACCTAAGCCTAGCTCTAACCCAAACCCTAACTCTAACCCTAACCCTCTCCTTAGGCCTAACCCTAACTCAAAGCCTAACCCTTACACTAAACATAACCCTAGCCCTATCCTAAATTATAATCCTAACCATTGCCCTAACCATAACTTTAACCCTAGCCCAAACATTAGCTCTAACCATATCCATTACCCTAACCCTAACCCTAACCCTAATTAAAGTCCTATCCCTAACACTAAACCTAACTCTAACCATAATCTTGAACTTAGAACTAAACCCAAATGTAACCTTCACACTAGCTCTAACCATAGATGAAACACTAACCCTTATCTTAACCTAACCATAACCTTAAGCCTAAACTAACACTTAACCTAACACTAACACTTAACCTAAACCAAAACCTAGCCCTATCCCTAAACCTAACCCTAATCCTAAACTTAATCCCAACCATAACCTAGCCCTAACCCTAGTTCTAAAACTATCCATTACACTAAACATAACCCTAACCATAATGCTAACCCTAACCTGATTGCTGAAACCTAACCCATCTGTTACCTTAAACCTTAACTGAAACCCAAAGTAAACCCTTCCATTACCTTAACTCTAAACCTAATTCTATTGCTAATTCGAGCCCTAACCCCCTAACTTTAACGTAAACCAAACACTAACCCTGATCCTGACCGCGACACTAATAATTCCAGCACTACAGCTGACCTTTAACCTAAAATTAACCCTTACACTCAACTAGCCATAACCTAACCCTAAACTATCCTTAACCATAACCCTAGACCTGATACTATCCCTAGCCCGAGTCCTAGCCCTAACCCTATCACAATACCTACCCCTCATTCTAGCCCTTATCCTAGCCTTAATCCTAAAATGAACCATAACCCTAGGCCTAATCCTAATTCTAACCCTCACCCTAGCCCTAAACCTAGCAATAACCCCACTCATTCCCCTAAACTTAACCCTAACTACATTGCTAACCCTAACCCTAGCCCAACCACTAGGCTTAACCCTAACACTAATGCTAGTCCTAATCCTAGCCCTAATTGAGACCTAACCCTAACCCTTACCCTAAGCCTAATCCTAAGAATAACTCTAATTCTCACCCTAGACATATCAATAGTTCTAACCCTATTCCTTACCATAACCCTAATCCTAGCCCTAAACCTAGCATGAGCCCTAACACTAGATCAACCCTAACTCTAAATCTAACCCTAATCCTAAGCCTAAACTTCATTCTAACACTAGCCCTAACCCTGATGCTAATCCAAAATCTAGCGTTAACCCTAGTCCTAGCCCTTAAACAAAACTGAGCCATAGCCCTAATTGTAACTCTTAACCTATCCCAAAACCTAACACTACACCTAGCACTAACTTTAGCCCTAATTCGAGTCCTAAACCTAACACTAAAACTAACCCTGACACTGACACTGACCTGAAATATAACCCTTGCTCTAAACATCACCCTAACCCTAACCCTAAAACTGGCACAAATTCTATCACTAGTTGATACATTAGCCATAGCCCTAACCCTAGCTCTAAGCAAAACCAAATCCTAGCCCTTATTTGAGACTTAACCCTAGTTTTAAACCTAACCCTAACCCAAACCTAGCGCTAAACCTACCCCTAACCCTAGCCAGAATCCTAACCATAACCCTAGCCTTATCATTAGCTCTAAACCTATGCATTACCCTAAACCTAACCATAACCCTAATATTAACCCTATGCCTAACCTTATTGCTAACCCTAACCTTATTCATTAACCTGAACCTAACCTGAACCCTAAACCTAACCCTAACCCTATCTTTACCCTAACCCTAACGCTAATGCTAATTTGAGCCCTAATCCAAAACTTAACCTAAGCCAATCCCTAATTCCGACCCTTCCCGTAATAATGTACCTAGCTCTAACCCTGACCCTACCTCTAAACCTAACCCTTATACTAGACCTAGTCATAAACCTAACCCTAAAACTACCCCTAACATAACAATAGAACTGATTTTTGCCCTAGCTGTAATCCTAGCCCTAACCTTAACACAAACCATAGCCTAAACCTTAACCCTAACCCTAACCCTAGCCCTATTCCTATCCATAACCCTAGCTCTAAACTTAGCTCTAATCTTATCAATTACCCTAAACATAGTCCTAATTCTAATGCTAAACCTAGGTCTAAATCTAACCCTATGCCTAACTGTAACCGTATCCATTATGCTAAACCTAACCTGAACCCTAATCCTAACCCTATCATTACACTAACACAAACCCTAATGCTGATTTGAGCCCTAACCCTAAAACCTAACCTAAACAAAACTCTAAACATGACCCTGACCCTAATAATACTCCTAGCTCTAAATTTAACCCTTACCCTGAATCTAACACTTACACTAAACATAACCATAAACCTAACCCAAAACTATCCCTAACCCTAACCCTAGAACTGACATTTGCCCGAACACTAATCCTAGCCCTAACCAAAACACAAACCCTAGCCCTCATTCTAGCCCTTAACCTAGCCTTAATCATAACTCTAATGAAACCCTAGCTCTAACCATAATTCTAACCTTCGTCCTAGCCCTAAACTGAGCTCTAACCCCATCATTTACACTAAATGTAACCCTAAGCCCAAACCTAACACTAGGCCTAAACATAAACATAAACCTAGCCCTATTCCTAGCCCTAATTAAGCCCTATACCCAACCAAACCCTAAGCCTAGCCCTAAGATTAACTCTCACTCTCGCCCTTTCCCTATCCCTAGTTCTAACCCTATTTTTATCATGACCTTAATCCTACTATAGAACTTATGCTAGCCATATCCTTAGCCCTAGACCTAACCCTAGATCTAATGCTAACTCTAAATCTAACTCTAAACCTAAGACTAAACCTAACCCTAACACTAGTCCTAAACCGAATGCTAATCTTAAAACTAGTTCTAACCATAGCCCTAGTCCTAAAACAAAATCGAGCCATAGTCCTAACTTTAAAGCTTAACCTAAACCAAAACCTAACCCTACACCTAGCCCTAACCCTACACCAAGCCCTAAACCTAGCCCTAATTTGAGTCCAAACCCTAACCCTAAAACTACCCCTGACTTTCATTTTGACCCTAAAACTATCCCTAGCTATAAACATCACCCCAACATTAAACCTAAGCCTAAAACTAGACCTAGTCCTAACCCCAATCTTATAATGAGCCCAAATCATAACTCTACTACAAACATTGGCCTTAACTCTAAACGTAGCCCTATCTCTAACCAAAACCTAGCCCTAATCCAAAACCTAACCCTATCTTTAACCCCAAAACTAATCCTAACACTAGCCCTAACCCCACCCTAAATGTAGCCCTAAACCTAGGTCTAACCCTATCACTTACTCTAAGCCAATCCTAACCCTAATGCAAACCCTAGGCCTAACCCTAATCCTATTACTAGTCCTAACCCTAGCCCTCATTCTACCTCTAACCATAACTCAAACCAGACCCTTATTCTTACCCTAAAGTTAACCATAAGTCTAAACTGGACCTTAACCCTATACTGAACTTTAACACTAGCACTAGAAATAAACCTATTCCTAAACCTAACCCTAACACTAGCCCTAGACCTAAACGTAATCATAAATCTAGACATATCTCTAGCCCTAGACCTAAACAAAACCAAGCCCTAGCCCTAATAATAAACCTTAACCTAACACAAACACTAACCCTACCCCTAGACCTAACCCTAGTGATAATTCTGGCTTTAACCCTAAAGCTAACTCTAACCTGAACACTGACCCTGACCCTAACACTAACTCTAGCTCTACACATCACAATAACACTAACCCTAACCGTAACACGTGACCTAGTCATAACACAAACCCAAAAACTGGCCCTATCATAACCCTAGTTCGTATATTATCTGTAACCCTAACACTAGCCCTAACCTAAACCAAATTGGCCCTAATCTGACCTTAACCCTAGCTTTAACCCTAACACTAACCCTAGCTGTAAGCCAATCCCTAACCCTTGCACTATACCTAAATCTTATCCTATTTGTTACCTTAAGCCAACCCCTAAACGTAATGCTAACCCTGGTCCTAACCCTAATTCATAGCCTAACCCAAACCCTAACCCTATTACTAGTCCTAACCCTAGACCTCATTCTAACTCTAACCATAACCCAAACATTAATCCTAACCCTGAAACTTATACTGACCCTAACACTAATCATAGGTCTAAAACTGACCCTAACCCGAATCCGAACCCTAACACTAGCCATACCGGTAATCCTATACATAAACCTAAACCTAACACTAGTGCTAGACCTAAACCTAATTCTAAATATAGCAATAACTCTAGCTCTAGACTGCAACAACAACTTTTCCCTGGCCCTAACAATCACCCTTAACATACCCAAACACTAACCCTACTTCTAGACCTAACCTAGTCCTAAATCTGACACTAACCCCAACACTCACTCAAACCTAAACACTGACCTTGACCCTAACATAAACCTAGCTCCAAAGCTCACCCTAACTCAAAACCTAATCCTAACACTACACCTAGCCATAACCCTAACCCTAAAAATAGCCCTAAACATAACCCTATCTCTTAATTACCTATGGCCCTAACCCTAAGACTAAACTAACACAAAACCTAGCCCTAATCCTAGGCGTAAACCTAGCCCTAAGTGTAACGCTAAACTAACCCTATCCCTAACCCAAACCTAACCCTCCCCTTAGACCTAACCTTAGCTCAAAGCCTAACCTTTACCCTAAAGATAAACCTAGCCCTATCCCAAACCCTAATCTATCCCTAACCCTAATACTAACCTAAACCATAGCCCTAACCATAGCTCTAATTCTATACACTACCCTAACCCTAACCCTAATCCTAACCATAACCCTAGCCCTAAACCTAGCTCTAATCCCATCCATTACCCTAACCATAATCCTAACCCTAATTCTAACCCTAGGCTTAACCCTAACCCTATCACAATCCCTAAACCTATCCATTACCCTAAAACTAACCTGTACCCTAATTCTAAGCCTATTCATTACCCTAACCCTAACTCTAAACCTAACGCTAATTAAAGCCCTAAACCTAAACCTAAACCGTAACCTAAACTGAACCATAAGCTATACCCTGACCTTAATAATACATCTAGCTCTATACTTGACCCTTACCTTAAACCTAACCCTTACACTAGACCTAACCATGAACATTACCCTAAATCTATCCCTAGCCATATTCCTAGACTTAACCCTAGACACTTACCCTAACACAAACCCTAGATCTAAAATTTATCCTAACTGAAAAACTAACTCTAAAACTAGATGAACCTTAAATCTAACCATAAACATAACCCTAGCTTTTACATTACCCATACACCCAACACTAGTCCTAAACCTCACAAACAACCTAGCCCTAAACCTAGCCCCAAATCTAGACATAAGCATAACCCTAAACCTATCTCTAGCATTAACCTTAACCCTAAACTGGCTCTGGCCCTAAACCTACTAAAATTCTAATCCTTACCCTAAACGTAAAAATAGCCCTAACCCTCAACATAACCTAAACCTAGCCTGAATCCGAACTGTAACCATAGCACAAATCCTAGCACAAACTCTATCCATTACCTTAAACATAACCCTTACCCTAATGCTAACCCAAGCCATAAACCTAACCCTAACACTAACCATAGCCCTGACTCTAACCCTAACCCTCAACCTAGACCTAACCCTAGCTCAAACCCTAACACTTCTACTAAACCTAACACTAACACTAACCCGAGGCCTATCTCCAAACCTAGCCAAAATCCTAAGGTTAACTCAAGCCCTAACACTAGCACTAACCCAATCCTTTACTCTAAACATAAACCTAACTAACCCAAATGCTAACCCTAGGCCTAACCCTAATCCTATCGCTAACACTAACCCTACCTATTACTCTAAACCTAACCTGAACTCTAAACCTAACACTATCCATTACTTTAACCCTAACCCTAATGCTAATTTGAGCCCTAACCCTAAACCTTATCCTAAACCAAACCCTAAACCGGACTCTGACCATAATAATACACCTAGCTCTAAACCTGACCTTTACCCTAAACCTAACTTTCCACTAGACCTAGCCATAAACCTAAAGTTAATACTATTCCTAACCATAACCCTAGACCTGACATTATCCCTAGCCCTAATTCTAGCTCTAACCCTAACACAAACCCTAACCCTCATCCTAGCCCTAAACCTAGCTTTAATCCTAACCTGAACACTCACCCTATTCTTATACCTCATTTTAACCCTCTCCCTAGCCCTGAACCTAGCCATAACCTCATCCCTTCCCTTAAAAGTAATCATAACACTAACACTGACCCTAATTCTAGCCGTAACCATGGGTCTAACCCTAACACTAAACCTAGCGCTAATCTAGCCCTAATTTAGCCATAACCCTAAGCAAATCCCTAATTCTAGCTCTAAGAATAACTCTAACTCTCAACCTATCCCTATTTCTATTTCTAAACCTGTCTATTACCATAACCCTAACACTAAACCTAACCTTAGCCCTAAACTTAGATCAAACTATAACTCTAAATCTAACCCTAACCTTAAGCCTAAACCTCACCTTACCACTAGTTGAACACTATCGCTAATCATAAAACTAACCTTAACCCTAAACCTCGCCCTAAACAAAACCGAGCCATTAGCCTAACCTTAAACCTAACCTAAACCAAATACTAACCCTACAACTAGCCATAACCCTACTCAAATTCGAGTCCTAGAACTAAAACTAACCCTTACCCTGACTCATATCCAAACACTAAACCTAGCTCTATATATCACCCTATCCATAAAGCAAATGCTAACACCATTCCTAGCCCAAACCCTATCCCTAAAACTAACCCTAATAATAACCCTAGTTCTTATATTAGCCATAGTCCTAACCCTAGCCTTAACCCCAAAACAAAAATAGCCCGAATCTGAGCCCTAAACCTAGATTTAACCCTAACATTAGCCGAAGCCCTAAACCTAACCCTAACCCTAGCTCTAAACCTAGCTATAACCCTATCCCTTATACTAAGCCAAACCCTATCCATAATGCTAACCCTAGTCCTAATCATAATCCTTAGCCTAAATCAAATACTAAACCTATTACTAGTCCAAACCCTAGCCCTCATTCTAGCTCTAAACCTAACCCAAAACCTAACGCTAACCTTCACCCTTATTCTGACCGTAACACTAATTATAGGTCTAAACCTGACCCTAACCCTAAACTGAACCCTGAAACTAGTCCTACCAGTAAACATTTATCTAAACCTAACCCTAACACTACCCCTAGACCTAAACATAATCCTAAATCTAGTGATAACTCTAGCCCTAGACCTAAACAAAAACTTAGTCCTAGCCCTAACAATAACACTTAAGCTAAAATAAACAATAACACTACCCTTAGACCTAACCCTACTCCTGATTCTGGCTTTCGTCCTAACTCTAATTTGAACACTGACCCTGACATTAACACTAAACCTAGCTCTAAAACTGACTCTAAACCAAAATCTAAACCTAACACTAGACCTAGCCATATCCCTAACCCTAAAACTATCCCTAATTAGAACCCTAGATCTTACATTACCCATAGCACTAACCCTAGACCTAAACCTAACACAAAACCTAGCCCTAATCTAAGGCCTAAAACTACCGTAAGCATAACCATAACCCTAAACCTAGTCCTAACCCTAAACCTAACCCTCACCTTAGACCTAAGCATAGGTCAAAGCCTAACCTTTGGCCTAAACATAACCCTAGCTTTATCCCTAACAATAACCCTAACCCTAACCCTAACTCTATACATTACCCTTATGATAACCCTATTCCTAATGCTAAACCTAGGCCTAACCCTAACCCTATCGCAAACCCTAAATCTCTCCATTACCCTAAACCTACCCTGAACCCTAATCCTAACCCTATCCATTGCCCTAAATATAACTAAACCTAATGCTCATTTGAGCCCTATCCCTAAATCTTAACCTAATACAAACCTTAACCCTGACCCTGAACCTAAAAATACCCCTAGCTCTAAAACTGACCCTTACCCTAAACTTAACATTACACTAGACTAAGACATAGACCTAATCCCAAATGTACTCCTAACTGTAACACTAGACCTGACATTATCCCTAGCCCTAATTCTAGACCTAATCCTACAACAAACCTTTGCCTTCATCCTAGCCCTAAATCTAGCCTTAATCATAACTGTAACCCTAACCCTATCCCTAATCCTAATTCTAACCATCACTCTACCTCCAAACCTAGCTATAGCACATCCTTTACCCTAAACTTAACCCTAAACCTGGTCCCAATGCTAGGTCTAAGCTGAACACTAACCCTAGTTCTAATCCTTGCCCTGATGTAGCTTTATCATAAAACTAACCATAACCCTAGCCCTAAGACTAACTCTAACTCTCGCCCTAGACTTATCCCTAGTTCTATCCCTATCATTTACCATAACCCTAAACCTAGTCCTAACCCTTGCACTATCATTAGACCTAGCCGTAATCAGAGATCTAACCCTAACTCCAAGTTTTAACATAACCCTCAGCCTAAGCCTAACACAAACACTTGCCCTGACACTAACACTAATCATATAACCTAGGAATAAAACAAAACTGAGCAATAGAGGCTGAGGATATGGCTCAAGTGGTAGCACATTCAACTGGCATGTGTGGGGTGCTGGGTTTGATGCTCAGCAACAATAAAAATATAATTTAAAAAAAGAAGTTGTGTCCACCAAAAACTAAAAAAATAAAAAATATTCAAAAATTCTCTCTCTCAAAAACAAACAAACAAACAAACAAACAAAAAACTTAGCAATACTCCTAACCTTCAAATTTAACATAAACCAAACACTAACACTACACCTAGACCTAATCCTAGCCCTAATTCGAGTCCTAACCATAACCTTAAACTAACCCTGACCCCGAATAATTTCCTAACACTCACTCTAGGTCTAAACACCACCCAAAACTTGAACTGAACCCTTAATCGAACACAAGCACTAACCCTACCCCTAGACCTAAACCTAGTTCTAATTCTGGCAGTAACCCTAACTTTAACTTTAACTATAACCCAAACATTGACCCTGCCTTTAAGAGTAAACCTAACTCTAAACCTGACCCTAAACAAAAATCTAAACCTAACACTAGACATAGCCAAAATCCTAACCCTAAATCTAGCCCTAATCATAACCCTAGCTCTTACATTACCCACAGCCCTAACCCTAGGCTTAAACCTAACACAAAACCTAGAGTTAATCCTAAGCCTAAGCATAACACTACCTAACCAAAATCTAACACTTGATTAGTTCTAATCCTAGCTCAAAGCCTAACCCTATCAGTTAGCCTCAAAGCCTAACCCTTATCCTAAACATAAACCTACACCTATCTCTAAATATACCCCTAACTCTAGCCCTAATCCTAAACTTAACCCTAGCCTTAAATCTAGCACTAAACCTACCCATTACCCTAAAACTAAACCTAAACCTATTGATAACCCTAGGCCTAAACTAACCCTAAACCTAACAAGAAATCTAACACTAGAACAAACCCTAAACCTCACAGTCACCATAGACCTAACTCTAGCTCAAACCCTAACCCTTACCATAAACCTAAACATAACCATAGCCCTAACCCTAAACCTCAATCTAACACTAACCATAGCCCTATGCCTACATCTAACTGTATCCATTACTCTAAACCTAACCCTACCCCTAATGATAATGCTAGCCCTAATCCAACCCTAACCTTATCCATACTCTAATATTATCCCTAGACCTAACTCTAAACCTAACCCTCGCCCTAGCCCTAACCCTAGACCAAAACCTAACTCTTATGCTAAACATAACCCTAACACTAATCCTAGTTCTAACCCTAACCCTAGCCCTAACTCAAGACCTATTCCTAACAATAAACCTAGCCATAACCTTAGCTCTAACCCTATCCATTTTCCTAACCATTATCCTTACCCTAGTGATAACCCTAGGCCTAACACAAACCCTATCGCTAAACCTAACCCTATCAATTACCGTAAACCTAACCTGAACCCTAAAAAAATCCTAACATTACCCTAACCATGCCTAATGCTTATTTGAGCCCTAATGCTAAACCCTAACCTCAACCAAACTCTAACCTGATCCTGACTCTAATAATTCCCCTAGCTCTAAACCTGACCCTTAGCCCTAAACCTAACCCTTACACTAGACCTAGCCATAAACCTAATCCTAAAACTGTCCTCGCCTCAACTGAAACACCACACCTGACATTAGCCCTAGACCTAATCCTAGCCCTAACCCTAACAAAAACCCCAGCTCTTATCCAAGCCCTAAATCTAGATTAATCTTAACCCTAGCCCTAACCCTAGCTCTAACCCCAATACTAACCCTAGGCCTAATCTTAGCGCTAATTTCACCCTATCTTTAAACCTAACCCTAACCCTAGATCTAAGAATAATATAACTCTCACACTAGCCCTATCACAAGTTCTACCCCTATCCCTTAATGTAACCCTAACCCTAGCCCTAAATTTAGTCCTAAACTTTGCCCTATCCATAGCCCAAGCACCAACCTTAGATCATAATCTATCTCTAAATCTAACCCTAACCCGAAGACTAAGCCTAAACCTAACACTAGCCCTCAGCCTAACACTAAACCTAAAACTAGCACTAATCCTAGCCCTAGCTCTAAAAAAAACAACTGGGCCATAATCTCTATCCCTAACCCTTAAACTAAACCAAACCCTAACCATAAACATACCCCTAACCCTAGCCCTAATTCAAGTTTTAAGCTGAACCCTAAAACTAAACCTGACACTGACTCTGACACTAACACTAATCCTAGCTCTAAACATCACCCTAATCCTAACACTAACCCTAACACTAAACCTAGCCCTAATCTTAACCCTAAAGTTAGCCCTAATCGTAACCCTTGTAGTTACAATAGCCGTAATCCTAACCCTATCACTAATTTAACCCAAATCCTAGCCCTAATCTGAGCCCTAACCTGAGCTTTGACCCTAACCCTAACACTAGCCCTAGCCCTAATCATAACCATGACCCTAGCCCTAACCCTATACATTACCATAACAATAGCCCTAACCCTAATAATAACCCTAGGCCTAAACCTAACCCTATCTCTAATCCTATACCTATCCATTTCCCTAAACCTAACATGAACCCTAATTCTAAGCCTATCATTACTCAAACCCTTACCCTAATGCTAATTCAACCCATAACTTTAAGCCTTAACCTATTCAAAACTCTAACCTAGACCTTCAACTTAATGATACCCCTAGCCCTAAACCTGACCATAGCCATAAACCTAAACTTTACACTAGACGCACCCATAATCCTAACCCTAAAACTATCTTTAAACATAATTCTAGACTTGAAATTAGCCATACTCCTGATCCTAGCCCTAACTCTGAAACAAACCCTAGCCCTCATCCTAGCCCTAAACCTAGACTTAATCATAACACTAATCCTAACCCTTATTCTAAACATCACCCTACCTCTAAAACTAGCATAACACCTTACCCTAAACTAAATCCTAAATCTAACCCTAATTCTATGCTTAAGATGAACACTAACCATAGACCTAATCCTAGCCTTAATTTAGCTCTATCCTCAACCCTAACCCTAACCTTAGCCCTAAGAATAAAATAATTCTCACACTAGCCCTATCACTAGTTCTAATCCTAGCCCTTACAGTAACCCTAACCTAGCCCTACCCCTTGCCCAATTCTTAGTCCTAGCCCTAAGACTAAGCCTAAGCCTCACACTAACACTAAACCTAATCCTAATGCTATTCATAAAACTAGCCCCAACCTTACCACCAGCAGTAAAACAAAAACAAGCAATAGTCCTAATGCTAAATCTAACTTAAACCAAACCTTAACACTACAACTAGACCTAACCATAGCCTTAATTCGAGTCCTAACCCTAACCTTAAAAGTGTACCTGACACTGGCTCATATGCTAAACTCACCCTAGCTTGAAACACCATCCTAAACTTAAACCAAAACTTAACAGTGACCCTTGCCCTTATTTGAGTCCTATCCCTAACCCTGAGTCATATCCTAAAACTAAATGTAGCTCTAAATATCATCCTAAACTTAAACTTAACCCTAAAACTAAAACTACACCTCCCTCTAACCCTAACCCTAAAACTAACACTAATTGTAACCCTAGTTCTTATATTAGTGATTGCCCTAACCCAAGTCCTAACCCTAACACAAAACTAGCCCTAATTCGAACCCTAAACCTAACTTTAACCTTAACCCTACCCTAACTCTAGCCATAACCCTAGCTCTAAACCTATCCCTTACTCTAAATGAAACCTTAACCCTAATGGTATACCTAGACCTATCCCTAATTCTTAGGCTAACCAAAATCCTAACTTTATTAATAGTCCTGACCCTAGCCCTCATTCTACCTCTAATCCTATCCCAAACCATTTCTCTAACCCTGACCCTTTTTCTGACCCTAACACAAACCCTAGGTCTAAAAACTGACCCTAACCCTAGAGCAAACCTTAACACTGGCCATACCGCTCACTTATACATAAACCTAACCCTAACCCTAGCCCTAAGTCTAACTCTAACTCTCACACTATCCCTATCCCTAGTTCTAAGCCTATCCATTACCATAACCCTAACCCTAGCCCTAACCCTTGCCATATCCTTAGTCCTAGCCCTAACCCTATATCCAACCCTACCTTGAAATCTAACCCTAAACTTAAGTGTAAGCCAAGCACTAAAACTACCCCTAACCTTAATTCTAATGGTAAAAGTAGCCCTAACCCTAACATTAGCAGTAAAACAAACTGAGCATAGCCCTAATCATAAACCTTAACTTCAACCAAACCTTAACACTAAACCTCGACCTAACCATAGCCTTAATTCGAGTCCTAACCCTAACCTTAAATCTAACTCTGGCCCTGACTCATATCCTAATGCTCACCCTAGCTCTAAACACCCTCCTAACCTTAAACTGAAAACTAAATATAAACATATTCCTAATTCGAGTCCTAACCATAATCCTGATGCTGACTAATATCCTAACACTAAACCTAGCTCTAAACATCATCCTAACCTTAAACCTAACCCTAACACTAGACCTACCCCTAACCCTAACCCTAAAACAAACCCTCATTGTAACCCTAGCTCTTACATTAGCCATTTCCTTATCATTAGCCCAAACCCTAACCCCCAAACTTTCCCTATGGTCTTAGCCCTAAACCTAGATTTAACCCTAACCCAAACTCTAGCCCTAACACTAGCTCTAAGGCTATCGCTTACCCTATGAATAACCCTAACCCTAATGGTAGCCCTAGACCTATGCGTACTCCTTAGGCTAACCCAAATCCTAACCTTATTAATAGTTCATATCCTAGCCCTCATTCTATCTCTAATCCTATCTCAAACCTGAACACTAACATTGACCCTTATCCTGACCCTAACACAAACCCTAGTTCTAAATCTGACCCTAACACTAGACTAAAAGCTAGCACTAGCCCTGGAACTAAACCTAATCCTAAATCTAGCCTTATATCTTGCTTTAGACCTAAAAAAAACCTAGTCCTAGGCCTAACAATAACCCTTATCCTAAGACAAACCTAACACTACCCCTAGACCTAAACCTACTCCTAATTCTGGCTGTAACCCTAACTTGAACTCTAACCCAGACACTGACTCTACCTTTGACAGTAAACCTACTTCTAAACCTGACACTAACTGAAAATCTAAACCTAACACTAGATCTTGGCATAACCCTAACCCTAAAACTATCCCTACTCATAATCCTAACCCTTACGTTACCCACAGCTTTAACCGTAGGCCTAAAGCTAACACAAAACATAGAGCTAATCCTAGGCCTTAACCTAGCCCTAAGCATAACCCTAACCCTAACCATAGGCCTAACCAAAAGCTAACCCTCACCTTAGTCCTAACCCTATCTCAAAACCTTACCCTTACTATAAACATAAACCTAGAACTATTCCTGAATGTAACCCTAAACCTAGTCCTAATCCTTAAATTAACCCTAGCCCTAACTCTAGCTCTAAACCTACCCATTACCCTAACCCTAAACCTAATTGTAACCCTATCCTTAACCCTAACCATAATTCTAGCCCTAATCAGAAAACTAACCCTAGACCTAACCCTAAACTAATACACACTATAGTCCTAACCTTTTGATAGATCAAATCTTAAACTTTACCATAAACCTAAATATAAACATAGACCTAACCCTATCCCTAAACTTAAATCTAGCCCAGTCCCTAACCCGAAACCTACATCTAACCGTATTTATTACACTAACCCTAAGACTAAACTTAATTATTACCATTCCCCTAACCCTAACCCTAATCCTAAACCTACCATAATCCTATCCCTAAACATAACCCTGAACATAACCCTTGCTCTAAACTTAATCATAGCTCAGAACCTAACTCTTACACTAAACATAACACTAAATCTAACCCTACGTCTAACCCATACCCTAACACTAACTCAAGACATAATCCTAACCATAAGTCTAGCTATAAACTTAGCTCTAACTGTACACATTACCCTAATAATAACCAATACCCTAATGCTAATTCTAGGCCTAAACCTATCTCAAGACATAATCCTAACCATAACCCTAGACTTAAACTTAACTCGAACTCTATCCAGTACCCTAAACATAACCCTTTCCCTAATGCTACCCCTAGGCCTAACCCTAAACCTATCATTAACCCCAACCCTATCAATTAACTTAAACCTAACCTGAACCCCAAATCTAACCCTATCATTACCCTAACTGTAACCCTAATGCTAATTTGAGCCCTAACCCTAAACTCAAACCTAAAAGAAATGCTAACCATGACCCTGACCTTAATAATTCACCTACCTCTAATCTAACCCTTACCCTAAACCTAAACCTTACATTAGACCTAGCCAAAACCTAACCAAAAAACTATCCATAACCATAATCCTAGACCTCACATTAGCCCTAGATATAATCCTAGCCCTAACCTGAACACAAATGCTAGCCCATATTAGCACTAAACATAGCCTTAAACATAACCCTAACCTTAAACCTAGGCCTAACTTAAAACCAACCCTCCTTAATCTTAGACCTAACTTAGCCCTATACCTAACCCTAACCCTAACCCTAACCCTAGCCCTAAAACTAAGTCTAACTCTCTCCCTAGCCCTAAGACTAGTTCTAACCGTATCCCTTACTGGAATTCTAAACCTTGCTCTAATCCTAGGCCTAACCCTAGCCATTTCCTTAGCCCTAGTCCTAACCTTATATCTAAACTTAACTCTAAATCTAACTCTAATGCAAAGCCTAAGCCTAAACCTAACACTAACCCTAACCCTAACCCTAATGCTACTCCTAAAAATAGCCCTAACTCTAGGCCTAGCCCCGATACAAAACCGAGCCATATCCCTAAACCTAACACTTAACCTGAACTAAACCCTAACCCTACACCTAGATCTAATCCTAGCCCTAACTCTAATTTTAAGCAGAACCCTAAAACTAGCCCTAACCTTGATTCTGATGTTAACACTAAACCTAGCTTTAAACATCAGCCTAAACATAACCCTAAACATAACACTAGACCTAGACCTAACCCTAACCCTAACCCTAAAACTACCCCTAATTGGAACCCTAGTACTTACATTAGCCATAACCCTAACCCTAGCCCTAACTTAACCCAAAACCTAGCCTAATCTGAGCCCTAAACAGAGCTTTAATGCTAACCCTAACCATAACGCTAAACCTAGCACTAAGAATAATGATAAACTTAGCTCTAACCCTAGCTTTAACCTTAGCTCTAACCCTATCCATTACCCTAAACATAATTCTAATGCTAATGCTAACCTTAGGACTAAACCTTACCATATTCCTAATCCTAACTCTATCCATTACCCTAAACCTAACTTGAAACCTAGACCTAACTATATCATTACCCTAATCCTAACCTATGCTAATTCGAGCCCAAAATTTAAACCTAAACCCATTCCAAACACTAACCACGACCCTGCCCCAAACAATAACCTTAGCTCTAAACCTGACCCTAACCCTAAACCTAATCCTTACACTACATCTAAACTAACCCTAAACTATCTTTAACTGTACAGCTGGACCTGAAATTAGCCCTAGCCCTAATCCTAGCCCTAAACCTAGACTTAATCCTAAACTGAACCATAACCCGAGGTTTAACTCAAATTCTAACCCTAGCCCTAAACTTACCTATAACCCCATCCCTTACCCTAAACCTAACCATAACCCTAAACCTAACCATAATCTTAAACATAACCATAACCCTTGCCCTAACCGTAGTCCTAACCCTAACACTAAGCCTAGCACTAACCCTAATTTAGTCGTATCCTAACCCTAAACTTACCCTTAAGACTAACTCTAACTATTGCCCTAGCCCTAGCCCTAGTTCTATCCTTAGCCCTAGCCAAACACTGGATCTAAACCTAACTCTAAATTTAAACCTAATTCTAAATTTAACCATAACTATAATCCTAAACCAAACCTAACACTGGCCCTAACAATAATGCTAATCCTAAAACTTGCATTACCCCTAGCCCTAGCCTTAAAACAAAACCAAGCCATATGCCTAACCCTAACCCTTAACCTAAACCAAACCATAAACCTACACCTAGCCCTAACCCTAACTCTAAAAATAACCCTGACCCTGACACTGATCCTAACACTAATCCTAGCTCTAAACATCTGAATTAACCCTAACACCAGACCTAGCCTTAACGGTAACCTTAAAACTAGCCCTAATCATAACCCTAGTTCATACATTAGTCGTTGTCATAAACCTAGCCCTAACCCTAACACAAATCCTACCCCTAATTCTAGTTCTAACCCTAGGAAATACCCTAATCTAAACCCTAATTACCCGTAACCCTAACCCTAACCTGAGCCCTATCCCTAGCTCTAACCTTATCTCTTACCCTAAGACAAACCCTAAACCAAATGCTAACACTAGTCCTAACCCTAATCCTTAGCCTAACTTAAACACTATTACTAGTCTAGCCTTCATTCTAGTTCAAACTCTAACCCTGATCCTTATTCTGATCCTAACAGTAACTCTAGGTAGAAATGGCACCCTAACCCTTAATCAAACCATAACACTAGCCCTACCAGTAAGCCTATTCCTATACCTGACTATAACACTAGATCTAGACCCAAAACTAATCCTAAATATAGCTATAATTCTAGCCCTAGACCTAAACAAAATCCTAGCTCTAGCCCTAACAATAACCCTTAACCTAAACTAAAAACTTACCCTACCTCTAGACCTAACACTAGTCCTAATCTGGCTCTAACCCTAACCCTAATCCTATCTGGAACACTGACCCTGACCCTAACATTAACCTATCTCTAAACCTCTCCCTAACACAAAACCTAGTCCTAATACTAGACCTAGCCATAACCCTAACCCTAATACTAGCCCTAAACATAGCCCTAACCCTATTTTAACCCTAATCTTAACCCTAACAGTAGCCCTAACAATAACCATAGTCCTCACCCTACCCTAAACCTAACACAAACATAGCCATAATCCTAGGCCTAAACTTAGCCCTAAGCATAACCCTAACACTAACACTTGCCTTAGACCTAACCCTAGCTCAAAGCCAAACCCTTAACCTGAACATTACCCTAGCCCTAACCAAAACCATAACACTAACTCTAGCTAGAGCTGATTGAGTTTGTGAAGTTTCAAGCAGTTAGTAGTAACTCTGTTTGATTTCCAGCTCCATTTTCATTCACATCTATAGGCCATAATAAAGTGAAACCTAAAAATTCCAACTTTTCCTGACAGTGAACTGGCAAACCTTGAAAACCCAAACTTGGTGATCCTACTAAGACTAGGAAAAGGATGAATCCTGTACAATATCAAAGTAATCCATGCACAAAATATTGAAGCTTGCTCCTAAAGTGCTCACAGATAAAGCTTTTCTTTCTAATTCAGCTTTTGGCTACTACCACAAGAAACAAATGAGAGAATGTGCACTGAGAACTGATTGAGTGTGTGAAGATTCAACCAGCTAGCACAAACCCTGTTTGAGACCAGCTCCATTTCCATTCACCACTATAGGGCAAAATAAAGTGAAACATGAAAATTAAAACTGCTCCTGAGAGCAAACCCTTTTACCTAGGAAGCCCAAACATGGGGAGCATACTAAGAATAGGAAAAAGACAAATCCTGCCTAGTATCCAAAACGTTGATAAGAACTAACTCTAACCCTAACACTATTTCTAAAACTTGCCCTAATTCTAACCATAACACTAAGCCTAACCTGTTAAGAGAACCTTTGATCATAAAAGTTTTAAACTTGGGGAGACTAGTGGGCCAAGTTTACAGATGAATCCTGTACAGTATCAAATTATTCTGACCAAATAATTGGGGGAGGTATTTCAGTACATGCATATTGCCCTGTTTTCTCCTAAAGTGCTCTTGGGTAAAGTTGTTTGGCATGCTTCAACTTATGGCAACTTTTAAAAGGAAGAAACCAGAGATTGCCCACAGACAACTGATTGAGTATGTGAAGTTTCAGTGAGGTAGCACCAACCCTCTGAATTCTAGCTCCATTTACATTTACCCATATAGGTCAAAATGAAGTGAGACATTAAAAACAAACTATTCCCAACAGCGAACCATTGAACCGAGAAGGCCCAAAACTGGGGAACATAGAAGTGTAGGTAAAAGATAAATCTTCCCAGTATCAAAGAAATTTGAACAAAACAAACTCTAGCTCTAACACTAGCTCTAAAGTTAGCACTAACCCTAACTGTAACACTAACACTTACCTGTTTAGAGAACCATTGATACTAGAAGTGC